>NC_090617.1:4697780-4713044 GCF_004359215.1 Bremia lactucae
CCCCCCCTTAAACTAGAGGATCCCTCTAATTGGGTGGGTATGCGAGGATAGCGTAAGCCATTCACGAAGAACGGTGTATGCGTTGTAGACGCATGCACCGAATTATTGATGGCGAATTCGACCATCGGTAAAAACTCGCTCCAATTCGGATACGAATGGACGTGACCTCGAAGTATTTCTTCGAGGACGCGATTTACGCGTTCTATTCGACCATCCGTTTCTGGGTGGTCGGATGTTGACATAATCAGCCGTGTTCCGAGAGATCGGAAGACGGATTGCCAGAACTTCGCCGTGAATCGTGGATCTCTATCCGAGACCAGTTCACGGGATAATCCGTGGAATTTGAATACCGTGTCGATAAAGACACGGGCACAGCCCGGAGCCGTGATCGACTCTGGTACTGCAGCAAGATGTAACATCTTGCTGAATCTGTCTACAAAAACAAGGATTCTATTGTTTTTATTATTGTCTTTGGGAAATTCGAAGACGAAGTCCATAGATACGGACTGCCAACACTCTGCCGGAATTGTAGAGTTTGAAGAAGTACACGGGATGAAAGGCTAGGCTTCACTCGTTGACATACCTCGCAAGCACGAATGTACTTGCGCACGAACTGATACTGGCGGGGCGAGTAAAAGCCGCGACTGACTGTAAGGTAAGTCTTCTCACATGTGCTGGGCATATGCGTGAACATCACGCTTGCCTTGCTTGAGTTTCAGAAGCTCTGAACGAGCTCTGAACTTAGCCCTGGGCGGTTCAAACGTCTGCTTGAGCCGGGCTTAAAAGCCTTTAGCGACCCAAAGACATATGTGTCGCCCAACCCAAGGCCCAATGCCCAAGTTTTGGCACGACCGGCCAAATTTGATTGAGCGAATGCGACTTGCATTTGTTCGTCGATGATGTGACGTGCCCTTATGGCATCGTCCAACTCGACAAAGAATCTTACGAGGGAGTCTTCTTCGACTCCCCTATACTAAGAGATGTCAATCTTTATGGTTTCGGGACGACGCGTATGCGTCATCCCAGGTACAGGGGTCTGTACCTGTTGTAACCTCAACAGTTCTGCCTGTTGAGAGCCTTGCTGACTCAGCAAGGCTACCTTCCCCTTCACCTCGTTAAATTCATGTTGTATGAACTTGGCGATCGCTTAATGGAGGCATCTCTGTCCAAACCGGACAGCATGGCCAAGATGGCGTCGCACCCTGCGGTCGAACTCATTCGTTCGACCGTACTCCTTTCTATGTCACTTAGAAAGGAGTAGCTATCACGCGAAACGTAATGCGTATTCCCACTATCATCTGACATGTCCATGTTAGATGAAGGAAATGTGGTCCTTGGACAGACTACAAAATGCTACCAGGTGTAACGGGGCACTTCGACTTGTACTGCTTCAGTACAAGTCCACTTCGCACTGCTTCAGTGCGAGTGGTGCCTTATGTTATTTCACTTAAACTAGTACGTGCAGAGGAAGACTACTCGTTAAGACAACTACCTTAAAGAGGGTTAGATGAAAACTGTATTAAAATAATTAAGTTTCTTCTTCTTTCTATCTGTTAATGCTAACTTAACTATAAACTAATACTATACATGTAATTGAAAGCTTATCTGTCTCTCTCTCTTTGTTTACGTTTGCAGCTGATTAGTCTGCGGGATAAATAGATAATGGCTTATACCTATTTATGGATAAGATTCCGAGCATTACCAAATACAATAATATTCTCCAAATATTATCTACCTTTTAGATAAAATATTTATTAACAACCTTAAGTGTTAATTTCATGTAGCGACACACCCCGTTACAATGTTCTCAACAAAGACAACTGCTTCGTATTGGAGTTTAACGCGCGAATGAAGCTCGCTAAGAAGGGTTGTTGGAGCAATCGACGCGACGAAGGCACCGTGTGAATATGACGCTAGCGCGTCTATATGGAAAGTCAACGATATGAAGGTCTTCGCAAACGTGTGTACGATGATCAACCCAAGTCTTCAGTCCATTGTTCGAAATGCAGAGACAACTGCAAAGGCGTGGGGAATTTTGAAGAGTTTCTTTATTCGCAGAAGCATTCATAAACGGGTGCAGATGCGTCGACAATTGCACGTAAGCGACGAGGTCACTTACGATGAGCGGCTCGGGATTCTGCTTGGAAGATTGTATAATGAATACGATCAGATCGTCAAGATTAGGAGAACACGAAGGACACCGATTAAATCCAAGCCAAGGAGATGCTTCGTCGTGAGTACGAAGGCATTGCTCGAAAGGAGAAGAGCGAAATTGCGTTGAAGGCTAGAAGAAACTCTAAGAGCAAGAGTTTTCGGTCGAAAGAAACAAGAAACAAGTTTACTGGGACGTGTTTTAAATGCGGCAGAAATGGACATAAGAAACAGATTGCTGGAAGATTCCAGATAACAAGAAGAAAGCTCTGAGCAAGCGTTCACTGTGGGTGAATATAGCTCTGAAGGTTGGCTACTCGGATGTGGTGCGGGTAGTCATGTGTGCCCATACCAAGACGAGTTTGTGGAAATCAGATCGCTTAACAGGTCTGTTGATATTTCGATTGCGAATGGAGAAGCAGTTTTTGGCTACTGGAGTTGGGACAATTCGTGTCATGTTGAAGAACAAGAAACCAATACGTATTGAAGACGTGCTGTACGTTCCAGAGCTGGATCGTCGTCTCCTATCAGCTCCTCCGGCCAAGTTGGACATGACAAAATGCACATTCGTCGCAATAGCATCGATGCGGCGAGCTTGAATGGCGTCGTCAAATTTGACGAGCCATTTGTAAAGGGAGTTGCATTTGACTGCCTTTACCTTAGCGATTTCTATCTTTAAGCTTTCGGGTCGACGCGGAAGCGTCCATGTAAATGCTGCTGTCTAAACAATTCCAATCATTGAGCACCCTGTTTTCTCAACATATTCGCGTGTGATAGCCTTCCTGGTGAAGCAAGCTTACTTTACCATGGCTTGGTCGAGTTCGTTGTATGAACTTGGCTATGGCCGCATGTTGTTCATATTTGTTCAGTGTGAACAGCATGGCGCCAGCGGCTGGCCCGCCTACGAACGAAATCATGCGATCGATCGCTCTCCATTCAAGGTTACTCAAATGGGTGAATCTTTCACGCTTTGCGTGATAGCCTTCTTAAGGGTCTTGAAGTCTTCCTCCTTCTTCATCAATCGTGTCCATATTGGATGGGACTTGCGTGGGCCTACATGAATGTGAAGTGTCTCGACTACTTCACGTGCTCGACGTGGAGAGGAAGGATCCAAGTAGCTAAGAAGTCTTAGCTACTAAAGGAAAATTCTGAGGCTTTAAAATAGAGGAAAAGTAAAGTTGTATGAATATCTTAAGTTCCTTCATAGCGATCTTATATCTAGCGGCTTTGGTATATCAATAACTATCTATGCAATTCGCCTCCTTGCGCGACGCCTAATCATGTCTTGTAACGATTGGTGGGGTTCATTAAAACTTAAATCAACCAATCAATAGAAATAATGTCTTATTGCGTCAATACTACCAAATTTGGTAATATTGGAACTATTAAGTCAAAAATAATAAAGGATAATATATTTGTACTTCTTTATGTATTTCCTCTCATAGTAAAATTATTTACTATTCCTCGTATAAAAAATAATATTTATTATTCCTAATGTAGAAAAGAATAAATTTTAGTTCTCTTATAGGATTTAGGATTCATGTAACGGAACACCCCGTTACAGGACACATTTGACGTTCAGCTAATTGAGATCTTCGGTGGTGACGTTTGTATTGCCTTACTTAATGTAAGAACCTTTAACAGATGTTTCGTGATTAACACGATGTTACGTCATTTTCAAAATATTGTTAATTATGTCTTCTTATTTATGTAATCTTAAAAATTCGGTCATATTATCTGGCTCGTATACAACAGTAAACAGACTTCGCAGACGGCACTGTGCTTGTCAGTAACATTGATAGGTATTGCCCTTCCTCGACTTGTAGTAACCGTTAAAAAGCGAACGTTTAAAGTAGAACGACATGCGGGAAGATGCTCAAAAGGCCAACATTTGTAATAGAGCAAATTTTGGGTGGTATGTCGTTAATGTGGTAATTAAATCATGTGTGAAACCCCCTTTTCTCTTAAATTAGGTAATATCATTCAAATTCCATTTATCGTGGGTAATTTGCTTGGCAGCCACCAGATAGAGATCTAATGGCCAAACTCTATTTTGAAAGTACAAAAGGTTTATATATTGAATCATAAAAACATATTTTGATCTTAAAAGGTTAATGCCTTGCTAAGGCAGCGCAGTGATATGTGAGGATACAAAGATATATACTCTCGGGTATTCGTTGCCACTTCGTTCTACGAACCACTGAGTTTCTTTGAACTAGGGTTTATTAAGCTTTACGAGCTTGTACGACTTACTAAGCTGTTTGAATTTATTACATTAACTGAACATTGATTTTCGAGTCTATCTGTCTTCATCTGACTTAAGGTTCAAGGTAGCTCCGCCACACCCGGTAGCACTCGTAGTCAAGCTACGACTGAGTCTTTTTGACTTATTCTCTTCAAGGATAGAGCACCTACCGGAATTTTCGGGAGCGCGACTTGTTGCTTTTGACAAGCTTAAACCCTTATTGGGCCGGATCATATCGGTCACATTATATCACAGGGCCTAGAGGGTTCTGGAAACCAGACTTGAAGCCTTTATGCAAAATGAGGGTCCCCTCATAGGGCAGGAGCGAGACCACTTGGCAGCATCTATGTCAACTAGGTACATCCCTGTACCTGATTCCGATCCCAAGGCTATCTCTCTTATTGTCAACATCCGTACATATGAGGGCAAATGGACATGGCCATACCTTCGGCCATTATCCAAGCCGAGCAACAAAAAGTTGCCCGAGCCATCTCGAAGCTCGGTGGTAGAGCCAGGGAGTGGTAGCACTTCCATGGATGTCACTTTTCCGACATGTGAATTGCTAAAAAGGGAATTTACTCGCATGGCTCTTCGCGCGCCGCAAAAAGATTGTAAGTCATCAAGCCCTTCGCGCATCTTAGAAGGGATACACGTCCTCCAATGAGCGTCTTCTATGAAGAGCACCTCATTTGGGGCATGAACTTTGCTTAAAAAGCAGCAGTGACATGAGTTTCCTATGAGAGGCAAAGTAAGCCTGCCTCTCGAGACAAACGGCACCGGCACCGACAACACATCGATTTCAAATCGGTCACGAAAATTACTAGTTTGTCAAACCATCTGTGGAACGGGGTGTATCGTTACATGAAATTAACAATAAAAGATTGAATTAATTTCCAAGGTTGAAACAAAGAGGTTGCATCTTTGCACGCTTTACAAGTGTACCATCGGTCTAGCAGGCATTTAGTAAATGACGACAGTCTCTTTGTAAATCCGCAGGAGCACTTGAGCGAATGTGTCGCAGCGGATGGCGGTTCTCTTCGTGTTAACAAGCGCAGTAGCGTCGTGACATGCCGGAAAAAGTCATCGATGAAGAATTTAATTTCGCCCTGACGAGGTTTGTGAAGCCTGGATGGGTCAAATCAAACAACAGGGATTTGTATCGTTTGTTGGTCATACTATACTAACAATTTAGTTGCCCATAGAGGTCAGCCAGAATTTCTTGTTGGGAGCGAGCCACGACGTATTGCGGCCCCTCAACCGTTAAGCAATGTTAGCATTTAAGCTTTAATGGCGCTCGAAGTGATCTTTACGGTCACTTCGTACCTGGTGATGCATTTCAGCATCACCAGGGTTGTCGCCGTCAATGGTGTCATCACACGATGACCCCGCACCAAAAGTATTCGACGAGTTAAACAAAACGTCGCCATTACTTCTTTGGTTGTCACGTCAGAACCCTTAGGTTTGACGGGCTCGGCCCCTGGCGAACCAAAGGCCTTAACAGTGATCACCGAGTCGAACAGTGACGCCAACTCTTACAGGTTATCTCTAATCGGAGTTGGAGGTGAACCTTTCCCCGCAGTAGACGCATGAGCGTATACTGAAATATTTGCATCTGTAGCAGCTACACTTCTCGTGCAGCTGCCAGATTGCGGCTCACTGGCTACGCGCATGGGCTTTGCTACCGTGCATAAACGAAAAGCTGGAATTGAAATAGAACCAACAAGAGCTAATCTAAAGGAAATGACACAATACTATTATCTATCGCCCCATATCAGTCTTCATAGCGACTGTTGGTCAAGGTGGGGGATGTAACGGGGTGTCCAGATATATAAATATTATTTCCTACTAGAGGGCAATAATACAAAGTATGAAATTATTATCATTTTATAATGTTGACTTGATATTTCGAACATTACTAAATTTAGTAATATTGAGCTAACATGACAATAGTTTTGTTGATTGGTTAATTTAAGTTTAAACCAACTTTCGCCAATCGTTGCAAGACACAATTCGGCGGTGCGCAAGGAGGCGCTATGCATAGCTTGTTATCAATATATTTTGTCAATAGATAGAAGATCGTTACGTAGGAAGCTAATAATTTTTTTTCCTATACTAAAGCCTAAGCATTGTCCTGAGTAGCTAAGAATTATTAGCAACTTAAAACCTTCCTCTACACATCAGTGTGCGTGAAGTACGTTTCGAGGCACCTCACCTTAGCTCTATAAAAATTTATAAAACAGCAATGAGAATCAAAAGTATCTGCATGATATGAGATCTAATGCTATCAATTATATTTATCCGAAGCTTGCACGGTTTGGTCAATATTGATTACTGCTTTTCTTTTATTAGAATTGGGAATTCAACTTTTTGTAAGAAATAAATTTTCATATAAAGAAGATAAATTAAAACTGATATAATTATTTAAAGCTTACGCATAATCAAAAATTGTATTACAGTATTTTTGTTTTTTATTTCAAAAATATTTTTTTACCTCAGTAATTCGAAGTTTCCAAGAATTCAGTAAGTTTTAACACTAACAGGCAACGGCATCAGGTTTCGGACTCATTTAAGTGAATCCTATTGTTCCCTACTCCAAAGACTACAGATTTCACTTCTGTTTTTTTTTTCGGAATCACTGAGTTTGAAAGCGACGACAAGTTCACTTCTAAGTTCTCCTGGAGTTTATGAAATGACTAGAAGACTTGATGTCTCTAACATAATGATGCCACTGTCAGTTACCCTTCGATTTAGTTGAGTGTGGCCAAGCATAACCTGCCAGTTGAATTCGATTAAGTCGTACGTGCTATACGATGTGTCCGTAAAATGAACGCTGTATTTCAGTAGCGGGTAGCGGAGGACATTACGCCACCATATTTGTTACAAGGCATCAACTGGCGTTGTGCTACTAACATAGGCTTGGCCGAAATTGGAAACGCTTTACTAAGGAACTGCCTCGAGGACATCAAGGCAAAGATCGACGTGCGCATGCAGTGTGCGATGGCATGCCGGAAAACAAAGGGCAAGGCAAATAAAAAAATGGATAGTCGTGTATAACAAGGCTGTCTTTCCCGATTTCTGTTCGAATTAGCGGCGGTAAGAAGTGACCCGCAGAAACATAGCCATACATCCATTGCAAAAGATATATTTAGTTTGCGTCGCGCGCCTTCATCGATCACAAGAACACGACGATGTCAGCATAGCGGCGGACGCTCCAGACTCGACCACAACCAAAGGTTGAGCTCGTTTCTTTATAGACCCGATATTTCGACTCATTGGGATACTCGTGAACTGATTTCAGATCTAATTCCAGGTTCACGAAGGAATTTGCCAGTTGGGATTTCGCTTACTTAGAACATAATTGCAAATGTCAGGATCTGACCATCCTGAATTCGTCGGACCGAACTTCCAATCAAGTTCTTGAAGAGATACTTTGAGGATAGGCCTACTCGTTTACGAGTTAAAGCGAGTCAGTGCCAATGCAAAATTGCCATCAACAACTATGTCCATGCATCAGCAAAGTATACAACGTTCTTCGTAAATGGCTTACGCCAACCACGCAAACTTACAGTGTTAGAGTGCAACTCTAGTTTCAATGGGGTAGGGTTTTCGCTCGAGCAAAGACCGATCTGGCTCTCGCTCAGCGAACATTGTTTCAACAGTCAACGTGAAGGATCCCGATTTATATCTAATCAACATGCCAGAAGAAAATTTCAGCAGCAGTATGAGGCTATTGCTGACTTTAATAATAAGGATATTTGCTTATTCAGCATCGGCAATGACAGTACCACTCAACAAAAACCAAAAGCTGCCAATAATGGAAGAGGAAAAATCTTTCGTTTGAGGTTAGCGACCTAGTCCTACAGTCTACGGCAAATCTTACTAAACATGTAGTGACGAATGAGGGCAGAAACAAATTACTACTTAAGTATATCGGCACAACTCGTGTTGTGCACAGGATTCTTGCTTGAATGATCCACACCAGAACGTTCCATAGCGTCCAGTAGAGACTTAAGGCCCCGAATTAGACATTCACTTCATCGATTAAATGTCGTGACGAGTTGTCATCAGCTCGCTGCGAAGGGCTTGAAGCGCCCAATCGTTCGCCAGTTGGGCGAATGCATTCCCCGCTTGGGCTTCCGACCTTTCGATGCAAGGACTTAGCACCGTTGAAATCACAACGTGACGACGACCACGCTCATTATCCACGTCCTCTCGCATACCACAATGATGTGACTGCGATCATGTCGACGAGCCGGCGGGCCCGACGAGAAAGCCGGACCTGATTTGTTCTCCCCCACCACACCCACTGATGGACTTAAAAGGTGTGAATATCTTCCTCGTGGAGCGCTTCATTAATCTTTGCGACGTGAAAAGAATTTGAATGAGTTGTCACATTTAGTGGCGGAGGTATCAACCCTCGCATGACAGCTCGGAGTCTTGCTCCCAATTGAAGGCAGACGTTTCGGGTCTCGTCGAAGAGTATGAGACCCATCGGTTATTCCAGAAAGACCTTAAGTAATAGCGCTTTGCGCGCTTGTAAAGCAATCGTAAATTATCAATTTCTTCGCGCATCTCATAAGAGGGGCATGTTCTCCAACCGGGATCCCTTATGAGTACTCTCCCTAGGTGCATGAAATGCGCCTTGACGCAGCAAGGGTATGGCATTCTCACGAGAGGCAAGGAAATTCTACCTCTCATGACAAACGGGGAAGCTTGTAGCGTGCACCGATTATGGATCTCTTCTGAAACCGGTCGCGTACCAAAACCAATTGGTCTAGCCAAGCCTAACTGCCTACGCTTAACCCATAACACGCTTGCCTCAGTACTATCAATGTCGATAAAAGACATCGTTGAAGGATTCGCGTGAGTCCTTATCAGGGGCTGCGAAGCCTGGATGAGTCAAGCAGTGGGATTCTGTATCGATCGTTGGTCATTCTAGACCAATAAATTAAGTTATCAATCAAATCTTCCTCTGAGGAGCAACACGCAACTAATTCCGGTCCCTCTCTTCTTGACTAATTAGCAGGCGGACTATCATTCCTATGTAAGTGATCTTTACGACCATTTCGTTCTTGGTGATGCGCGTTAGCCTCACCAGCATAATTACCATTGTCGGAGTCATCCCAAGATGACTGCTTATCGAGTGGGTCGGACGAACCGAACATCTTTTCAAGCAACTATTTAATTAATATCAGAACTCACTGGTTTAGCGGTATCGACTCCGAATGACCAGCAGGCTTTGATAGATGTTTTCAGTCGGACTTTTCGTCCGATTTATAATACACGTGCAATCGGTGTTGCAGGCGATGTCTCCTGAAGCAGGCGCCTGAGCGTCTTCTGTTCTCTTTTATTTTATTAGCAGCCCTTAATTGTGCAGCTGCTCGGTTGGCCACCTTGAAGGCACATCACATGGACTTGTAATACATGCGATGAATCAGTTGAAATGTCTTTACCGACCATGAAGTGCTTCCCATATTCAGAGAGACTTCATTTTACTCTGTCACATAATGACAGTCACTTAAGTGACTGCTGGTATAAAAAAGTACTTAAAATTTATAAAAGTTTTCGAACAAGGGGGGTTAATACTAACGAAAGCTTAGCATAGGGAAATGTGAAACTCTATCAATATAATTAAGTTCCTTCGTATTGATTTATGATTTATCTGACTTAGTACATCAATTTGAACTATGTATTGCGATTGCGTAATGGGCCAAATGACTGACATTAATCAATAAACAGAATTGTCACATCGTCACTACAATATTACCGTGTATGGTAATATGGGCAATATTAAATGTCAAGATTATAATTGTATTTCTCCTCTTTTACCCCTCTTATAAATAATATTATGTATGTAACCGGGACGCCCGTTGCATCACCAGAAAACCTGAATAGCAAAATGCTTTGGCTGATGCGTTATCACGCCCCCAGTGTTGAGCTCGCTTACTAAACTTCCACGCAAGCTATGTACACCTTCAGTTGCTATTTCTTTAGCAATTACAAGCGCTTCCTCTGCACGTCGCGTACGTAAACTATTCTAAGGCACCTTTGCCTTCACTGTTATCAGTTTAGGTCAGCTAGATCTTAAAGAAAAGTCACCCGTTGCGTGTCGATATCCTTCACGGAAGACTTTTGTGCAACGGCGCGAGAATTTGTTAGAGTAAAAAGCGTAACTTTAAGGCGCCTGAACTTATTTTTTTCACATGGATTTAGCGAACTCTTCAAATTCAGGAAGATGACGTCGTGCCATCACGTCATCAAATGCTGGACCATGTCAACTCCTTTCGTTACCCCAAGCAGCTGGATATCCTTCCATCGTACCTTCCAGCTCGCACGACGGAATAACGCTTAAAAATGTAATCCGAGAACACGCGTGGCAGCTGCAAGCTCCCGCCTACACTCGAAGAGAGGTAGCGCGAGGTCGCAGTAAACCTCCACCAACACCAGTATTTCCATCCACGATGACCCGTCTCTTTACAAGACCCATCTCTTTGTGAGCGTATCAGTAAAGAAGAACCCCAACATCATAATCATCTCACCTCTTCTAGCGTAATCGAGAGGTATAGGAGAGACATCGTTATGAAGCCATAATTAGACCTCTCAGCACCCCACTAGGGCAATATGTATTTCAACTTGCACAACAGAAGCTTGTCATAATGTTTGTCTGTCTTGGAGCGAGCAGGCTTGGAACGAGGCCTTGTATAGGACAATTATATTGCGCGAACCCGACCAATTTTAACAAAGGTCTATTAGATGCCGCCGCCTCCCACTTGTTGGCACTGCAGTCAGAACGGTTGTCACAAGTTTGTAGCCTTAGATTAGTGCGGTATGGCGCAGCTTATTGTGAACGACATCTACATTGTGTCGTACCCTATGTCCCGTTTACTATGATAAGAGATGCATTCGCTGCGATGTCTACTAATATGGGTCCGATAAAGAAGCATTAAAAGGTGCCCAAGGTGAGATTGGGCTGCGACTGCGCTCAACCTCAGTCGACAGGCACTTCCTAAAAATATCCCGTCGACCATTTAAGAAGAGAAAGAGATTGCCTTGCTTTGGAAGCAGTGGGCAAATAGAAATTCGATTATACCATGGCAAACATTGGAATTGAAGTCTATAGCGGCTTCGATGGCGTCGGCAACGCAGACGTGGTCAGCTGTATATGCGGCCATCTCAGCCGTGCTAAAGCTCACTGCTTGCCAAACATACGCTTGAGAGATGAAACTCAGCAAAAGCCCTGTCAGATCAATATTTGGTACGAATGGCCAGAAAGCAAAATGCTCGGCTACATCCCAACCCTTCGTGTTGCTGAGATATGTGAGTAAAGTATACACGGAACGTCCTACTAAAGCGACTGCGAAGCTGCTACGCTAATTACATGGGGACCATAGTTCTTGCGCTTATCATAAGCCAGCCTTGGCTAGACTAGCATAGAAGTAAAGACAATGGCGGTTAATATGGCCTGCACCTAGACCCGCGGGTCTGGTGTAATACACAGTAAGCAGAGAAAATTTCTTGCCTTGCAACGGCTACCAAAGCGAAGTCCTACCAAGACGAAGTATGCGTGATACTAGATCAGCAGTGCCACTCGATGAAAAGTCAGAAAATTTCTTGGCGATGCTTACAAGCAAATCGGACTTTAATTCAGTCTTGGTCCAAGAATGCGACCTTACGAACGAGACTTTTAAGGCTGAGAAGATTTTATTTCTCAAGTACATGTATAAGAATCTGCAAGAACATTCTTTCTACAAGACATCATGATATTTGTTCCAAATTACATTAATAAATGTGACATTCAACGAATTTGTCGTGCCAGTAGAACGAATGATGTTGCGTCTTACCAGCAATGGACAAAAGTGCTTTAAAACTCAATAAGAAAAGTTTGCTGCTCAGAGAACAATTTTTATGAGAGACAATTCGTCTTGTAAGGGTCTAATAAAAGCACCATGTAGTGATTCTGATAGAATATGCGTGCCACCGACCTGTTGATAGGGAATCCGACACGAAATTGAATCGGAGCTTGGCAGCGAACAATGTGTAAGTAGGCAGTAGCTGCTGCCGAATGAGCAACACGCTTACATCGATCAATTTTGTACATGTGATCACGACGGGTATGTAGGTGAGAGCAAGTCGCCTCAATCCAGCCCAATGCTGCCCTACAGACTCTGTGACAACTAACGTCAACATGAAATAGTGAGCACCGAGTTACCTGCATTTACCCGCCTCGTGATAAAACTTGGTGAAAGGCAAAATTTTAGTTACGACACGTGAGTCCCGGTGATTCCTCGTGCTTTAAATCGAATATGAAGGGTCTACGCCAGTTTGTAAAGCCTTAGTTGCATCAGAACAGCCGGGGTTATGTTGGCGAAATCACTGTCTGACCACCCAGAAAGGACGCGGAATAAATTGATGGAAGGCAACAGTTGATGCGCTCGTTTTAGTGGTGTAGAGACACCGGTATTAGTGTTGCTCGATGAGACAAAGCGTCTTATCCGCGTCTACAAAGTGCACAAAAGCAGGCGGATGGTGGCGGAACAGTCCGTGTCAGCTCACACCAAATTTCGTTTATAAAACGCTACGAAGCTGAATTACCCTTTGCATGGGAAGGAGCTAATGTCGAACAATTATGCTTCTCTTAGGTGTCGTGTGCACCTGTAAGGCACCGTTGCTAGGTGAGTAATGGATGTTAACAATTTCAAGGGCTGGCTAAGTGAAGAGCCCATTGTTGTCCGTAATAGATGAGCATTTGGCAGGAAAACATTGTAGTTAGCTATTTTGGTCGTATTAGTGCAAGGAAGCTAATCTTCTGTCCCTATAATTAAACCTAAGTTTTTGCACCTATAATAAACCTAAACTTAACTTCAGCGATGTTATGGTAACATCTATCGCCATGTGGCCCGGTAAAGCTCTATGCCTTCAATTACACCGATTTAAAGCACAAAAATCTATACAAAGTCTATTTTGCACCCGTAAGTGTCATCTTCGCCATTAAATTACACTCTTACGAACTCCGGGGGTGTAACGGGCTAGAGTTGCCCTAATGTTACACAGTCCCCATTAAGTACATTTGGTACTTAAGGGGATGGTCAATTTAAATGTGCCATTGAAGCCCTTGCCGATTTCAACATTTCGTTGGAAGCCGATCGTTTTGAACTTCATGCTTGAAATACCACCGAATAACAAGATTCGGTCGGAGCTGGTCATTTTTGCCGACCGACTTGACATGGTGGTAGTTTATTAAGAAAATAGAGAAAGAAGAGGAAGCAGCACTCCTATATCCAGACCAGTGTAAAGACTACTTGGAATGTACAAGACGCCATTGCAGCAAACCAAGGTTCACGTCGGCAATTTGGCAACATGTTGCTGAGCTGCTGTTTAGCAAACTTCACCTGTCAACCACTTATCCTACCGAGATCGATGAATAGATCGAGCTGTCGAAGCGGATGAGCTGTATGATTACAGCATCCAACAACTGGAGCAAAGGTTGCTTTTCGCGGAGTTTGCACCGATAATTGTGGAGTCCTTAAAACTATGCCACTCATTTTTTTGCCAGACAGGCACGTGCGCAGCGTGAGCTTGTGCGGGAAGGACCCATTACAAAATTCAATGCCAAAAGAGTTGCAGAAATGCTCTGTTTATCTGTAGGTTAGCAGTGGCCGCAATACATAATCGCGTCAGTTGTCACGGCATGGTATGATTGTGCTCCAAGATTATAATGATAGTTCCAAATTGGTAGCATAGACTCAAGAAAGACCTCGTGGTTGTGATATTGGCTAATTTGGAAGACATGACAATATTTCACCTTTTATGGATGTGCGATTTACATCTCACGAAAGGCCCACGACGCTATGGTAAGCGCGCAGACATACAGTATTATGATATATGCAGACCAAAGTGTCGCGGAAACAATGAGCACTTCGGTGTAAGAGACAACGGAACATGTTGTATAAGTGCAAACGCTCTACCAAAAATAGCTTTAGCTATATGTTTCGGTACTACTATTTTCTTGTCATGCTCATCGGTCTGTAAACGATGGTAGAGTAAGTCGAAGTCCTTATATACAGGTCTATTCTTTCATCATTTATAAAGAGGTATATACAGCCAACGTAGAACCCAAAGTAATTAACTAGTGCGAGATGTGAAATCGCAAGAGATCACTAATCTAGCGGAGGGGGGGGCGATTTAGCATGTGACGAGAGTGGATGCCGGCATCACTTTACTCAGGCATTGTTCACCATCTTTTAGTACCAACGTACGTGCTACAATTTAAAATTCCACCACGAAGTTTCATGATCGGTCGATACTGCCACGCCGCAGGACGAGCCCGCAGCGTTTCCTACCTAACATACTTTCTCTATCCTTTACTTTCAATACGCGCTGGGGTTTCCACACCCTTACACTTGCACACATGTTATACTACTTGGTTCGTGTTTCAAGACAGCTTAACTTTTCATCAGCGTCCCGAACGGCGATAAGCTACGTCTTGAATCAATCCACACACAGCCACACGGGCATCGCAAGCTGTCTGCAGAATTTTCTTCCGGTGGAAGGCTCAGGCGTGGCAAAGAGCTTGAAAAACAAAGAGGACTTCGTTTGGAACATCAGCTTCTAGAAGCTTCAAAAGAACGATACACATTTAATCAGGTCGGACCTGTGATGTCTCTTCGCATGAATATAAGCAACGGTAGAGAGCAGGATGTGAAATTTGACTCGGAAAACGAAGCGAAAGCTTTCAATTCTTATTGATGAATGAATAAGCCAGATCTTCGACTCCTAAAGGCGGTGAGGATGCTACGCGTCGACGTGGCTGACTTTTTTTCTGCAAATGAGCAGTATCACCAGCTACTGCTGCCCCATTAGATCCAGAC
>NC_090617.1:4724414-4738247 GCF_004359215.1 Bremia lactucae
CACAACTCGTGTTGTGCACAGGATTCTTGCTTGAATGATCCACACCAGAACGTTCCATAGCGTCCAGTAGAGACTTAAGGCCCCGAATTAGACATTCACTTCATCGATTAAATGTCGTGACGAGTTGTCATCAGCTCGCTGCGAAGGGCTTGAAGCGCCCAATCGTTCGCCAGTTGGGCGAATGCATTCCCCGCTTGGGCTTCCGACCTTTCGATGCAAGGACTTAGCACCGTTGAAATCACAACGTGACGACGATTACGCTCATTATCCACGTCCTCTCGCATACCACAATGATGTGACTGCGATCATGTCGACGAGCCGGCGGGCCCGACGAGAAAGCCGGACCTGATTTGTTCTCCCACACCACACCCACTGATGGACTTAAAAGGTGTGAATATCTTCCTCGTGGAGCGCTTCATTAATCTTTGCGACGTAAAAAGAATTTGAATGAGTTGTCATATTTAGTGGCGGAGGTATCAACCCTCGCATGACAGCTCGGAGTCTCGCTCCCAATTGAAGGCAGACGTTTCGGGTCTCGTCGAAGAGTATGAGACCCATCGGTTATTCCAGAAAGACCTTAATAAATAGCGCTTTGCGCGCTCGTAAAGCAATCGTAAATTATCAACTTCTTCGCGCATCTTATAAGAGGGGCATGTTCTCCAACCGGGATCCCTTATGAGTACTCTCCCTAGGTGCATGAAATGCGCCTTGACGCAGCAAGGGTATGGCATTCTCACGAGAGGCAAGGAAATTCTACCTCTCATGACAAACGGGGAAGCTTGTAGCGTGCACCGATTATGGATCTCTTCTGAAACCGGTCGCGTACCAAAACCAATTGGTCTAGCCAAGCCGAACTGCCTACCCTTAACCCATAACACGCTTGCCTCAGTACTATCAATGTCGATAAAAGACATCGTTGAAGGATTCGCGTTAGTCCTTATCAGGGGCTGCGAAGCCTGGATGAGTCAAGCAGTGGGATTCTGTATCGATCGTTGGTCATTCTAGACCAATAAATTAAGTTATCAATCAAATCTTCTTCTGAGGAGCAACACGCAACTAATTCCGGTCCCTCAATTCTTGACTAATTAGCAGGCGGACTATCATTCCTATGTAAGTGATCTTTACGACCACTTCGTTCTTGGTGATGCGCGTTAGCCTCACCAGCATAATTACCATTGTCGGAGTCATCCCAAGATGACTGCTTATGGAGTGGGTCGGACGAACCGAACATCTTTACACGCAACTATTTAATTAATATCAGAACTCACTGGTTTAGCGGTATCGACTCCGAATGACCAGCAGGCTTTGATAGATGTTTTCAGTCGGACTTTTCGAACCGAACATCTTTACACGCAACTATTTAATTAATATCAGAACTCACTGGTTTAGCGGCATCGACTCCGAATGACCAGCAGGCTTTGATAGATGTTTTCAGTCGGACTTTTTTTTTTCGTCCGATTTATAATACACGTACAATCGGTGTTGCAGGCGATGTCTCCTGAAGCAGGCGCCTGAGCGTCTTCTGTTCTCTTTTATTTTATTAGCAGCCCTTAATTGTGCAGCTGCTCGGTTGGCCACCTTGAAGGCACATCACATGGACTTGTTATACATGCGATGAATCAGTTGAAATGTCTTTACCGACCATGAAGTGCTTCCCATATTCAGAGAGACTTCATTTTACTCTGTCACATAATGACAGTCACTTAAGTGACTGCTGGTATAAAAAAGTACTTATTATTTATTAGTGTTTTCGAACAAGGGGGGTTAATACTAACGAAAGCTTAGCATAGGGAAAAGTGAAACTCTATCAATATAATTAAGTTCCTTCGTATTGATTTATGATTTATCTGACTTAGTACATCAATTTGAACTATGTATTGCGATTGCGTAATGGGCCAAATGACTGACATTAATCAATAAACAGAATTGTCACATCGTCACTACAATATTACCGTGTATGGTAATATGGGCAATATTAAATGTCAAGATTATAATTGTATTTCTCCTCTTTTATCCCTCTTAAATAATATTATGTATGTAACCGGGACGCCCGTTGCATCACCAGAAAACCTGAATAGCAAAATGCTTTGGCTGATGCGTTATCACGCCACCAGTGTTGAGCTCGCTTACTAAACTTCCACGCAAGCTATGTACACCTTCAGTTGCTATTTTTTTTAGCAATTACAAGCTCTTCCTCTGCACGTCGCGTACGTAAACAATTCTAAAGCACCTTTGCCTTCACTGTTATCAGTTTAGGTCAGCTAGATCTTAAAGAAAAGTCACCCGTTGCGTGTCGATATCCTTCACGGAAGACTTTTGTGCAACGGCGCGAGAATTTGTTGGAGTAAAAAGCGTAACTTTAAGGTGCCTGAACTTATTTTTTTCACATGGATTTAGCAAACTCTTCAAATTCAGGAAGATGACGTCGTGCCATCACGTCATCAAATGCTGGACAATGTCAACTCCTCGCGTTACCCCAAGCAGCTGGATATCCTTCCATCGTACCTTCGAGCTCGCACGACGGAATAACGCTTAAAAATGTAATCCGAGAACACGCGTGGCAGCTGCAAGCTCCCGCCTACACTCCAAGAGAGGTAGCGCGAGGTCGCAGTAAACCTCCACCAACACTAGTATTTCCATCCACGATGACCCGTCTCTCTACAAGACCCATCTCTTTGTGAGCGTATCAGTAAAGAAGAACCCCAACATCATAATCATCTCACCTCTTCTAGCGTAATCGAGAGGTATAGGAGAGACATCGTTATGAAGCCATAATTAGACCTCTCAGCACCCCATTAGGGCAATATGTATTTCAACTTGCACAACAGAAGCTTGTCATAATGTTTGTCTGTCTTGGAGCGAGCAGGCTTGGAACGAGGCCTTGTACAGGACAATTATATTGCGCGAACCCGACCAATTTTAGCAAAGGTCTACTAGATGCCGCCGCCTCCCACTTGTTGGCACTGCAGTCAGAACGATTGGCACAAGTTTGTAGCCATAGATTAGTGCGGTATGGCGCAGCTGTGTCGTACCCTATGTCCCGTTTACTATGATAAGAGATGCATTCGCTGCGATGTCTACTAATATGGGTCCGATAAAGAAGCATTAAAAGGTGCCCAAGGTGAGATTGGGCTGCGACTGCGCTCAACCTCAGTCGACAGGCACTTCCTAAAAATATCCCGTCGACCATTTAAGAAGAGAAAGAGATTGCCTTGCTTTGGAAGCAGTGGGCAAATAGAAATTCGATTATACCATGGCAAACATTGGAATTGAAGTCTATAGCGGCTTCGATGGCGTCGGCAACGCAGACGTGGTCAGCTGTATATGCGGCCATCTCAGCCGTGGTAAAGCTCGCTACTTGCCAAACATACGCTTGAGAGATGAAACTCAGCAAAAGCCCCGTCAGATAAATATTTGGTACGAATGGCCAGAAAGCAAAATGCTCGGCTACATCCCAACCCTTCGTGTTGCTGAGATATGTGAGTAAGGTATACACGGAACGTCCTACTAAAGCGACTGCGAAGCTGCTACGCTAATTACATGGGGACGATAGTTCTTGCGCTTATTATAAGTTAGCCTTGGCTAGACTAGCATAGAAGTAAAGACAATGGCGGTCTAGCTATTGCTGCATCATATTCTCATAGAGCCTCTATATTGTCAAGTTGTGAAATCTGTTAATATGGCCTGCACCTAGACCCGCGGGTCTGGTGTAATACACAGTAAGCAGAGAAAATTTCTTGCCTTGCAACGGCTACCAAAGCGAAGTCCTACCAAGACGAAGTATGCGTGATACTAGATCAGCAGCGCCACTCGATTAGAAGTCAGAAAATTTCTTGGCGATGCTTGCAAGCGAATCGGACTTTTAATTCAGTCTTGGTCCAAGAAAGCGACCTTACGAACGAGACTTTTAAGGCTGAGAAGATTTTATTCCTCAAGTACATGTATAAGGATCTCAAGAACATTCTTTCTACAAGACATCATGATATTTGTTCCAAATTACATTAATAAATGTGACATTCAACGAATTTGTCGTGCCAGTAGAACGAATGATATTGCGTCTTACCAGCAATGGACAAAAGTGCTTTAAAACTCAATAAGAAAAGTTTGCTGCTCAAAGAACAATTTTTATGAGAGACAATTCGTCTTGTAAGGGTCTAATAAAAGCACCATGTAGTGATTCTGATAGAATATGCGTGCCACCGACCTGTTGATAGGGAATCCGACACGAAATTGAATCGGACCTTGGCAGCGAACAATGTGTAAGTAGGCAGTAGCTGCTGCCGAATGAGCAACACGCTTACATCGATCAATTTTGTACATGTGATCACGACGGGTATGTGGGTGAGAGCAATTCGCCTCAATCCAGCCCAATGCTGCCCTACAGACTCTGTGACAACTAAACGTCAACATGAAATAGTGAGCATCGAGTTACCTGCATTTACCCGCCTCGTGATAAAACTTGGTGAAAGGCAAAATTTTAGTTACGACACGTGAGTCCCGGTGATTCCTCGTGCTTTAAATCGAATGTGAAGGGTCTACGCCAGTTTGTAAAGCCTTAGTTGCATCAGAACAGCCGGGGTTATGTTGGCGAAATCACTGTCTGACCACCCAGAAAGGACGCGGAATAAATTGGTGGAAGGCAACAGTTGATGCGCTCGTTTTAGTGGTGTAGAGACACCGGTATTAGTGTTGCTCGATGAGACAAAGCGTCTTATCCGCGTCTGACAAAGTGCACAAAAGCAGGCGGATGGTGGCGGTACAGTCCGTGTCAGCTCACACCAAATTTCGTTTAATAAACGCTACGAAGCTGAATTACCCTTTGCATGGGAAGGAGCTAATGTCGAACAATTAAGCTTCTCTTAGGTGTCGTGTGCACCTGTAAGGCACCGTTGCTAGGTGAGTAATGGATGTTAACAATTTCAAGGGCTGGCTAAGTGAAGAGCCCATTGTTGTCCGTAATAGATGAGCATTTGGCAGGAAAACATTGTAGTTAGCTATTTTGGTCGTATTAGTGCAAGGAAGCTAATCTTCCGTCCCTATAATTAAACCTAAGTTTGCGCAACTATAATAAACCTTAACTTAACTTCAGCGATGTTATGGTAACATCTATCGTCATGTGGCCCGGTAAAGCTCTATGCCTTCAATTACACCGATTTAAAGGTGCAAACCGCTTCCTCGCTGTGCTAGGCTGTGTGCTAAGTAGAGCGTGGCCGCATTACGACGTGCCCGCCTACAGGGGGAGTTTGGTGGCCAAGCTTGTATCGCTGGGTTGTCGTTTAGATCCACGTCTGCGAACAATTTCAGTGCATTAAGAATTCACCATTTAGCTGTGCCATTGAAGCCCTTGCCGATTTCAACATTTCTTGGAAGCCGATCGTTTTGAACTTCATGCTTGAAATACCACCGAATAACAAGATTCGGTCGGAGCTGGTCATTTTTGCCGACCGACTTGACATGGTGGTAGTTTATTAAGAAAATAGAGAAAGAAGAGGAAGCAGCTCTCCTATATCCAGACCAGTGTAAAGACTACTTGGAATGTACAAGACGCCATTGCAGCAAACCAAGGTTCACGTCGGCAATTTGGCAACATGTTGCTGAGCTGCTGTTTAGCAAACTTCACCTGTCAACCACTTATCCTACCGAGATCGATGAATAGATCGAGCTGTCGAAGCGGATGAGCTGTATGATTACAGCATCCCAAACAACTGGAGCAAAGGTTGCCTTTCGCGGAGTTTGCACCGATAATTGTGGAGTCCTTAAAACTATGCCACTCATTTTTTTGCCAGACAGGCACGTGCGCAGCGTGAGCTTGTGCGGGAAGGACCCATAACAAAATTCAATGCCAAAAGAGTTGCAGAAATGCTCTGTTTATCTGTAGGTTAGCAGTGGCCGCAATACATAATCGCGTCAGTTGTCACGGCATGGTATGACTGTGCTCCAAGATTATAATGATAGTTCCAAATTGGTAGCACAGACTCAAGAAAGACCTCGTGGTTGTGATATTGGCTAATTTGGAAGACATAACAATATTTCACCTTTTATGGATGTGCGATTTACATCTCACGAAAGACCCACGACGCTATGGTAAGCGCGCAGACATACAGTATTAGGATATATGCAGACCAAAGTGTCGCGGAAACAATGAGCACTTCGGTGTAAGAGACAACGGAACATGTTGTATAAGTGCAAACGCTCTACCAAAAATAGCTTTAGCTATATGTTTCGCTACTACTATTTTCTTGTCATGATCATCGGTCTGTAAACGATGGTAGAGTAAGTCGAAGTCCTTATATACAGGTCTATTCTTTCATCATTTATAAAGAGGTATATACAGCCAACGTAGAACCCAAAGTAATTAACTAAAGCGAGATGTGAAATCGCAAGAGATCACTAATCTAGCGGAGGGGGGGGCGATTTAGCATGTGACGAGAGTGGATGCCGGCATCACTTTACTCAGGCATTGTTCACCATCTTTTAGTACCAACGTACGTGCTACAATTTAATAATTCCACCACGAAGTTTCATGATCGGTCGATACTGCCACGCCGCAGGACGAGCCCGCAGCGTTTCCTACCCAACATACTTTATACTATCCTTTACTTTCAATACGCGCTGGGGTTTCCACACCCTTACACTTGCACACATGTTATACTACTTGGTTCGTGTTTCAAGACAGCTTAACTTTTCATCAGCGTCCCGAACGGCGATAAGATACGTCTTGAATCAATCCACACACAGCCACACGGGCATAGCAAGCTGTCTGCAGAATTTTCTTCCGGTGGAAGGCTCAGGCGTGGCAAAGAGCTTGAAAAACAAAGAGGACTTCGTTTGGAACATCAGCTTCTAGAAGCTTCAAAAGAACGATACACATTTAATCAGGTCGGACCTGTGATGTCTCTTCGCATGAATATAACCAACGGTAGAGAGCAGGATGTGAAATTTGACTCGGAAAACGAAGCGAAAGCTTTCAATTCTTATTGATGAATGAATAAGCCAGATCTTCGACTCCTAAATGCGGTGAGAATGCTACACGTCGACGTTGCTGACTTTTTTTCTGCAAATGAGCAGTATCACCAGCTACTGCTGCCCCATTAGATCCAGACAAACAATTGGTAAGAAGGTTGAGAGTATCTATAGTCTTTCGTCCAGCTCGAAGGTAAAGTTTAGTCGCTGCAATACTACCGATTGCATCTGGGTAAGACTAGGTACACTGCAAGAATGCTTCAATGCTTGGTTGCTTCATATACGTAAACATGTACGAAGGTCATACGCGCACGAAGCGGTACTTAGATCAATTATTCGTCAGTCATTTGAAAGTTGGTGGCATTCGTTGCACATCTCCAGGTCAAAACGAACCTTCCGCGCGATAAGTACTAACAACGGACGGAGATAAGTTCATTGTTCGATGAGGCCTGATGCTTTAATATCTCGTCTCAATCAAGGTATCCTACCAATCGACTATATACGCACCTCACAGCTGTGCGTATTTCGGCAACTGCACCTTACAAAGAGCGTCTTGCTTCCTGAATCAGCTCACAATGTTGTGTACTTAAGAAAAATTTAGTTGAGATTTTATTCTAATCCTTTTATTTTCCTGGGGTTAAATGCAAAATCAGTTTCTTAATGGCAGAACACCAATTGCAGCACTTATTCAAGAAGTTAAGAAAACCATTCCTGTAGGCGGGCACGTCTTAATGCGGCCGTGCTCTACTTACGCACACACCCTAGCACAGCGGGGAAGCAGTTTGACCGAGTACTCTTGCGTGCAGTGAGATAGTTGTGGTGGGCGCCTTAGCGATCTTACCCAACGCACTAAGTACTCTGGTATACGTGTCGTCACGGGAGCGGCGATCCGACTCCTCGTGCGCACTTACCAAGTAGAAATAAGTTTTCAGACTGATTTATATATAAACGTATTAAATATAAATACCTATTTTAACCAATCATAAAATATCATCTTTGCAGATAACACTAATTAGTACTGCGAGTGTATCTTTCATGATACCTCGCGTAACGGATGACGCTAGCCGTCATCATGGATGACGCTAGGCATCATCCCTCCTAACGTGAATGCACCTATGTGCATCACATGCACAAGGGTGGGTCACAATGTGAACCACACCCAAATGGTGGGTCTAACCACTTTACTTAAGTAATTGACCATCTCCCTAAGTACACAAAGTGCACTTAACGGGGACTGTGTAACAATAGGGCAACTTTGGCCCATTAAAATTTCATCTTTTTCACCAAATGCAGCAATGACAACAATCTTACCCGCCTATTTTTGCCAATCTAAAAGATATTAAATTTGTAACGGAGCACTGCCGACTTGTACTGCTTCGTTACAAGTTCACTTCGCAATGCTTCGGTGCGAGGGGTGCCTCACGTCGTTACTTCACGTACACTAGTACGTGCAGAGGAAGACTCTCTTTATAACACTTGCTTTAAAAAGGATTAAAAGTAAAACTGTTTTTTATATAAGTAAGCTCTTCCTGTTTCGACCTATTTGATACTTACTTGATTAAAAACTTATAGAAAACAAGTAAGAAAGTCTTATCTGTCTCTCTCTTTGGGGGTTAACAGTGCTGACTGGACCGCGGAGCAAGTAGATATAATGGCCTATATCTACCAACGGATAAGCTTTCCAAATATTACTTTGGTAAGTTATATTCTCCAAATATTATCTACCTTCAGATAATATATTAAGAGAGGCATTATCCTCACTAGAGTTTTTATTATCCCCACCGGAGTTCCGATGTTCCTTTGGTTTTATAGTATGGACTATGGAAATTCAACCACACGGTCACAAACATAACACATAAAATTGTATTAGAACTTGAAATTTTTTATTTCCTTAGCGACGTCAACAAGTTACGTCTCGACTCAATCCACACATAGCTACACACGCATAGCAAGTTATCCGCACACGGCGCACATGGAGATTCGACCCCGCTTATAAGCACATTGTAGGCACCTCAGTCCCAACCGCGACATCTAAGTTCGCCCAGATAAAACAGAAACGTTTGCCCTACCTCCTCGGCAGTCATTCCTGCAGCATACGAACGTGATTAGCGTAGGCACTTGAGGCAAGTTCTTTGGAAGAGGACAGCATCGAGGGTGATACTCCCGTCCCCCCCCCCCGAGTTGCTTATGCGTACAATCCGTTTTCTTTGAGTCGTGTTGTTTATGAATGCAGCGCAAAGTAGGTGGTAAATTCTATCTAAAGCTAAATATTGGTGCGAGACTGATAGCAAACAAGTACCGTGAGCTAGCGAGAAAATGCAATACACACACAAGGCGCAGCAAAAAGCCGCTGCCATAGTACATGCACGCACTTATTCGCCAATAAAATATACCGCGGATGATAGATACTGGAAACGATTGGGTTCCCTTCCAGCAGTTTCAGGTACTCTTTAACTCTCTTTTCAAAGTTCTTATCATCTTTCCCGTGTTTTAATTGGAGGAGCAAGAGGCATGGCAAAAGAGTTTTTTACGCTAGGTTCGGGCTCAGATCTCTTAACCTACTGCACGATCCGCTCAAAAAGCGTTGGGAAGGGGAGAATAACCAATGAAGAGCGTGCTGTTGGCTGCAAACAACTCAACAACTCTACCAACTTTCCAAGAATCGATACAAAGCATTACCGAAGAGCACCAACAGGCGCCACCACGCTTGCAAAGGCTGATGGACGAGACTTTGCCAGAAATTGGGGCGAGTGGTGATGCAGCAGCTGTTTTCGACCCTGTGCTTCGCTTTGGTCGTCGCAGACCTGTGGGGTCCTCCGGGATGAGAGAAGCTCCGCAGGGACGCTCTGTGCGTCGAGACTTGCCACTTTTCGAGCATGCCATAATTTCGGAGGCGGATCGTGGTGAAGCAAACAACTCTGGTGGCGCATCAAATTCTGGTGTACCTGTCGGTGAAAGGACACGGGCGCGACCTATTTGCCAGCGTTGCTTCCAGGTTGGTTTTACTAGGACCATGCTATACTTAAAGTAAGAAATACGGCAGTCATAGGTGCCCCCTCCGTCCATCTAGTCACTGAATGAAGAATAAAGGACTAAAAGCTCTGGTATGGTAAACGGCGACTTCTATTTGTATAGTGTTTGAGTGATGAGGTGGATAGTTAAAACTCCGATGGGGATAATTAAAACATGAATAATTTCCACCACAACTTCCTTAAAAAGTTTTAAATTTGCAAACTAAAATTGTAATTCCCACAATTTCTGTAGACATTAATTGTTATAAGCACAATGTTACTTAAGACAAGTAAACCCAACAGCATGGAGCAATGGCATTATTTAAGTGTTTGTCTTGTTGTGCAGTCCAAGAGCAAAACAGAAGGAAAGTGCCATGCAGGTGTATCGTTAGATGAAAGTAACGCTTAGAAGGCCACCGAAGTAGTAGCGGTTTATATAAACTAAACTTAAACTACCTTAAAAAATAGTTGTGGAATATCAATACCCGAAATTTAGTATAAAATATCGCAAAATGCGTAACTTTAAAATTATTTTCTGCGGCTCATGTTCTGGATCGATTTGTTGGCTTCCAATTTAAATCATTAAAAATGACTCCCGCAAGTTGGCTCTTCACGGGCTACTAAGCGACAAGAAGAAGAAATTTCAATGAAAAGATGAAAGACAGGCCTCGCGGTTGGGCGACTGCATGCATTGTATCACAGCAGCGCTTCGCCTGAACGAGCGCATGCCTGCAAAGTCGCGTCGTAACTCCTCATAATATGTAACCATGATCAAGAGAGATGGTCATGTACCATACAAATCCATCCTTTCTGGCATCCTCTCTGCCTCGAGTCCATCCTTCCTGCTAAGGTCTAACCTTTAAATATCGAACTTGAAGTTGCGAGTATCTCAAACTCTCACTTTAGTCGTGTGTTATTAATCACAAGTTATTCTCATGCCATTGCCGCGGGCTTACAAAAAAAACACGCAAAGGCCGCATCGGATTGAAAAAAATATAAAATAGGAATAAGCTACAACGCATGAGCCGTATAAGTATTCTAGCGTCGCTCATATTGCAAATTTAAAAGAATAAAAAAAGCAACCAGGAAATGTGCTTGGCAATCGATGCCTACACAATGTAAGCAGCGACGACAGCAGACACGGCGACAGCAGTGTATACGACTGACGTCAAGGCCGTCGCTGCACTCACGGTGGGCGTAGGAGTGACGGGAGTGTTCGACGAAGGCGCGGGGACAGGAGTGCCGTCGTCCGAAGCGCTTGACGTGACGTTGCCGCAGACATTTGACCATAGCGAAGGGTCAGCCATGCTCGTATCAAGACCAGGGTGTGAAATGTTAAGTGATCTGAGCTCCACAAGGGTCGAGTCGGGCTGCCACAGGCAGCACGGGTCTCCAAGCTCCTGACCGTTGGTTTGTCCATCGTTGTCCGAGTCAAGTTGGCACAGTTCAGGCGACCACACTTCACCCAGTCTGTTAAAGTCGTTGCCAAATGGGCTGAGATCACCGCCGCCTGCGGGGTCAATGTGTCCCAAAGCCACTCCATTAAGATAGTTCAGACCGTTTGGTACGCGCTGTGCATACTCTGGACGGGCACTCACAACAGCCACAGCGGAGGCGAGTGCAGCGATGGAAAGAGTTGCGCGGGACATCGTGCTTGAGGGAAGGACGAGTGTTGGTGTTCTTGAACGAGTTTTGAGAAATGAATGTGCCAATGAGTGGCATCATAGTAAAAGTTGTGGATCACGCTTCTGAGGATGTGCGTCGCAGCGTCGTATGGCATGTAAAGGTAATCGGTCTCAGCGAAAAAGAAAAAAAAGCGTGAAATTTTTCGCAACTCGTGACCTTTTTGTAATCAATTGCCTTGTTCTGTGCATGTGACTCATTGCCATATGGTAAAGAATATCCAGTGCCAATTTTACGCTCCGAAGCTGGGTCAAACGCTTCTTGGAATTTCGGCGAGAACTTAAAAGTTATCGCAATCATTCCGGTGGTCATTTGCTAGAATACTACTACAGATGGGAGGTTTAATTCAAAAGGACTTTCTAATCTGACCCCAGTTTATGCGGCAAAATCCTGGCGACGTGAGAGATGTGATCATTGAAGAAAGGTGTTGGGATCACGGGAGGAAATATGATTTTTGAACAGCTGTGTCGCTTTAGCTCAGCTGCGCGTCGTCTTTATTAGATTACTCCTATGGGACATTAGGTGATTCATTACGCACCTTGCTATTACACCCAGCGACTGGTGGATAAAGAACACTTGCTTTTCGTTGGTTGGGCAAGCCAATGTCTCGCTGTTTCAGGATAAACAGGGTTGACGAGGTTCGCCTGCAAATCATTGCGTGACTAGTAAAGTTGATGCTTTAGACTGGAAAGCCGTAGGACACATAGCTTTTTGAAAAGCTGATCAAAGGATGCTTCTGAATTTGTATCGAAGGATATTCGTTCACACGTTTTGGCTAAAAGTGCGACAAAGAATGCGGAAAAATGGAAGCGACTCGGAATAGTTTTTTCATGAGCCGCAAATTATTGTAGATACTTGCTTAATCGTCCTTAACAACTCATAGACGTCAACCACAGCCAGCTGCTCATGTTTTTAAATAAACTGGTCGAAAATTTTGTCGACGCCAGGTCAAATAACCCTCAACGTTTCGTCTGAGAATGTAGTCATAAGCATTTCATCATCCTGATGGTTTGCACTATGCCGCCTAACTACTTTTACCTTGTATCAGCTGCGCGACGCCATTTTTTCTAAATTCCATAAGGAAGTGCCGGGTATAATTAGGCCAAGCATAAATGTTTGATTTCCGATATTACATGAGAAAGCGGGGCCAATTTTTTTTCGTGACGTTTCAACACACACTTCAAGAGAACAATCAACCTATTCATAGCTCTGTAGACATGTTTTCTGTATGGCAAATCGAAGGCGAGTATAATTGTACATTTGGCTCGATGAGTGCCTATTTAGTAAGTCCGTAATTTGTTTTTTTTTGGCCTCAAAACAATGCTACAATAGCTGAAACGGGTTAAGTGACAATAGCTGAAACGGACTAAAGTGCCTAATCTTACACACCTATTAAGCACACTAACAGAAGTCAATTACTCCATATGAAGTAATATGACCTGCCACTAGGGTGAGGATCAAATAGTGGCCCACCCTTGTGTATGTAACGGGCTAAACTTGCCCTTATGTTACACAGTCACTGTTAAGTACACTTGGTGTACTTAAGGGGATGGTCAATTACTAAATAATAGTAATTAGACCCAACACTCGGGTGTGGTGCACATTCGTGACCAACCCTTGTGGATGTGATGCACATGGGTGCATTCACATTAGGAGGGATGACGCCCAGCGTCATCCGTGATGACGGCTAGTGTAACGGGGTGTATCGTTACATGAAATTAACACTAAAAGGCTGTTAATTAATATTATCTAAAAGGTAGATAATATTTGGAGGAAATTACTTTATATAGTAATTTCCTGAATTCTTATCCATAAATAGGTATAGACCATTATGTCTATTTATTCCGCAGACTAATCAGCTGTAGAAGTAATCAAAGAGAGTTACGAGATAAGATAGATAAGAATTCATTTACATGTTTAGTATTAGTTTATAGTTAAGACAACATTTACAAAGATAGATTAACAAGACACTTAACTATATTAATACAGTTTTCATTTTACACTCTTAAGCTAACTTGCCTTAAGAGAAGTCTTCCTCTATACGTACAGTGTACGTCACCTAACGAGAGGCACCACTCACATCTGAAGCAGTGTGAAGTGGACTTGTACTGAAACAGTACAAGTCGCAGTGCCCCGTTACACCTGGTAGCACTTTGTAGTCCGTCCAAGGACCACA
>NC_090617.1:4770352-4773922 GCF_004359215.1 Bremia lactucae
TGTGGTCCTTGGACGGACTACAAAGTGCTACCAGGTGTAACGGGGCACTGCGACTTGTACTGTTTCAGTACAAGTCCACTTCACACTGCTTCAGATGTGAGTGGTGCCTCTCGTTAGGTGACGTACACTGTACGTATAGAGGAAGACTTCTCTTAAGACAAGTTAACTTAAGAGGGTAAAATGAAAACTGTATTAATATAGTTAAGTGTCTTGTTAATCTATCTTTGTAAATGTTGTCTTAACTATAAACTAATACTAAACATGTAAATGAATTCTTATCTATCTTATCTCGTAACTGTCTTTGATTACTTCTACAGCTGATTAGTCTGCGGAATAAATAGACATAATGGTCTATACCTATTTATGGATAAGAATTCAGGAAATTACTATATAAAGTAATTTCCTCCAAATGTTATCTACCATTTGGATAATATTAATTAACAACCTTTTAATGTTAATTTCATGTAACGATACACCCCGTTACAGCCTCTGTACTTCGCAGTTGAATACATTGTGCAACGATTTGTAAAATGACAGATGTTATGATGAAGTTAGCGAACCTCATTGCTGCTATCTCACAAGCGTACGCTGTGCAGTGCCATTTTTAATCTTACGCGACCAATTTTTTAAAAAATTCCAATTACAAAGCGTCAATGCTTTTCTTAAATGAAGTAATTATATATGAAGAATACATAGAGTGTGGCTCACTATTACAGCAATTTTAGTGAGAAAATATGAAGCGGGTGTGTTTCTTCATATTAAGTCGAATTATCAAGGTACAAGCATCCGACCGTTCTGAGTGAAGCAGGGCCACATACTAATATAGCATGTTTGGCGACCAATTCATTTAAACAACAGTGCCTCAAATGTAAAAAGATATATCTATTGGTTATGCTACAAAATGAATGGTGCAGCACTCTAGCGCAATCTTGCTATTGAAGTCGACTCGACGCCTTCGCTTTAATAAGAATTAACACGAAAACTATTTGTGATTAATTGCAGGTTACCAGCATGAAAAGAAGCTTAGATATCTCTATTAATTATGCTTCAAAAATGAATGGTGCAGCACTCTAGCGCAATCTTGCTATTGAAGTCGACTCGACGCCTTCGCTTTAATTAGAATTAACACGAACACTATTTGTGATTAATTGCAGGTTACCAGCATGAAAAGAAGCTTAGATATCTCTATTGGTTATGCTTTAAAAATGAATGGTGCAGCACTCTAGCGCAATCTTGCTATTGAAGTCGACTCGACGCCTTCGCTTTAATTAGAATTAACACGAAAACTATTTGTGATTAATTGCAGGTTACCAGCATGAAAAGTAGCTTAATTACATAGCATTCATTAGTTTATATTATTTAAAACGTCCGTGTGCTAACAGACCGAAATGGTGTTCGTCGAGTGAGTTGACGCGATGACAGCATGCATGTCGATTTTTATTAAATAGGTGTTCTCTTCAAGATTTTTGGCCAATCGCAGATGTGATATGAATATAATTTGACATAAAGGTTTGTTGTTTATGGTATAGCCGTAAAGGATACATGAGATGGCATAGTAAGACCGTACTTTTACAGGATCATTTCTATAGTACCTTCTTTTCTACTTGACTTTCCTAGTAGACAATCTCATTAACTTTGATGATCGTATTGGACTTCATTCATTGATTCGGGATGTTGGTGGTTGTACTGGGTCCTATGTTGGACTTGGTCTGCACCTAGATGAACGTCCACTGTCGCTATTCCAAGGCAGTGTGAGTGAGTGAAGTGATATGAGAAGTTGATGACCACTTATTGACCCTTCCTTAGAATTCTTTTATCGACTTGTTGAAATACGACTTTTAATCGGTACTACTTTCGACTTCGTCCTTCACTTTCACATTTGTACCTTTAAGATTCGTTTACATGAAACTCCAAATCAATAATTTCGAAGTACTATTTATACTGGATTAGTTCATAACCAATCCTCATTTTAATATTCGGAATTCTTAAAGAATTGCATTTGAACGAGACTTGAAATGGGAGCATCCGTTGATAACAACTTCACTTGCTTGAGCCATCGTAGTCCGAATTGATCATGTTGTAGCTTCGCAGTCGGACAATATCTTGCAAATAACGTCGTTATTTTGCTCTCCTTGTAATAGTTGTATCCTTTTTCGTTCGACGCAAATTTGAGATTTCGAAAATGCCGTCCCTTCTGTAATGGTTGCTTAAAACAACTTATTTAATCCAAAAATAAAAGATGATACTGAAACCGCGATTTATGCGCGCAAAATTGGAGGTCAGTTTAAAGAAGAGAAGCTAAGACGCTTCTTAGCTTCAAAATCTAATTTCATTTTCAAGCACTTCTTTGCCATTATTTAATACCCCGTATAACATTCCGTGGTTTAACAAATTCTGTCTATACAGATCTAGTATGGGGTTTGTCTTTTACTTCGACACTAGTTCTCGATCTCAATGCGTGCTTCTGATACTCGTTCTCTTTTTTCCACTCCGTTTAATCCATAACAGAGACCTGGATACACTGGGTTCGAAATGCGCAAACTTATCGCATACTTCAACTTCTTTTTAATTTACCTGTACTTCATAGAGTTTGCTGCAAGTTATTCTGCATACGCTGCCTCTGTACTTCGCAATTTATACATTGTGCAACGATTTGTGTAACGGGGCACTGCGACTTGTACTGTTTCAGTACAAGTCCACTTCACACTGCTTCAGATGTGAGTGGTGCCTCTCGTTAGGTGACGTACACTGTACGTATAGAGGAAGACTTCTCTTAAGGCAAGTTAGCTTAAGTGTAGACGGGCACGTCGCAATGCGGCCACGCTCTACTTAGCACACACCCTAGCACAGCGAGGAAGCGGTTTGCACCTGCTTCTCTTGCGTGCAGTGAGGTAGTTGTGGTGGGCGCGCAAGCGACCTCACCCAACACACTAAGAACTCTGGTGAAGTGACGTCACGGGAGCGGTAATCCGTCTCCTCGTGCGCACTTACCAAGTAGGTAGTAAATTTCAGACTGATTTATATTTAATAGAATTAAATACAAATACCTATTTTTACCAATTAAAATGATATCTCTATAGATATCATTTAATATGTATTGCGAGCGTATCTTTATAGATACCTCGCGTAACTGATGACGCTAGCCGTCATCATGGATGACGCTGGGCGTCATCCCTCCTAATGTGAATGCACCCATGTGCATCACATCCACAAGGGTTGGTCACAAATGTGCACCACACCCGAGTGTTGGGTCTAATTACTATTATTTAGTAATTGACCATCCCCTTAAGTACCAAATGTACTTAATGGGGACTGTGTAACATTAGGGCAACTCTAGCCCGTTACACCATCCCCCTCTTTAAGAACGAATTTACATTTTTAAATTCGACAGAGTAGAGAGAGGAACTGCGAGCAGCTTTACGCGCCGCTAGTTCACTCGATCACTCTCGCGCACGTGTTTCTATACACGGCGCCCAAGATGCCACCTAAAAGGGGCCACGTTGGTGGGTCGTCTGCGAAGACGCCCACTCAACCTCGCACTAAGCGCACGCGCCGCGTTAATTCGCCGGC
>NC_090617.1:4807037-4814208 GCF_004359215.1 Bremia lactucae
AGCCCGTCATAGCAGAGCTCGTATCCCAGCTCCTCTATCTTTCCATATGTAATAATTTTCTATGGTAGGTTGTGTGCATAGCATACTTCACGTAGGGTGACTTGGCGAACTTCACCGTCCACGCAAGCCTTAAATGTAGCACTTCCCTTGAGCTGCATCTTCATGGTCTCACCGTTCGGGAGCAAGCATTCTTCTTCGCACTCTACTGGATCATGCAGCTGTGCAGCTGTTGTCACCAAATGACGACTGGACCCGCTGTCAAGAATCCATTGGAACGTGGGACCTACCCCATCAGCAACGGCCACCCCAAATTTTTCTGCTTTTCGCTTGGACAGTCACGCTTGTAGTCCTCTTTTCCACACTGGAACCAAAGGCCTGGTTTCTTGCTCTCGCGCCAAGGCTTACGTCTTCGATCACCATCATCCTTAGCTTTGAATACAGCCAATGTTACCCTACTCCCAAAGATAGACGTAGGATCATTCATCTGAGCAAAGTGTACTAATTCCTCCGCTTGTCTCAAAAATTCATAACGCTGCGGATTATAAACGCGCGAGTAGAACTCCTTGAAACGCACTTGATAAACAGGCGTACTTAGCGATGTTCTCGAGCACCTGGTCCAGGCGCTCCACCGACATCATCACTCACAGCCATCATATACATCATGTGATCATTCCATGACACCGAATCTTTCTTCTTCGACGTGAAGAGCTTGAATGCTTGAGACCTTGATATTCAAGGCCCAAACTTCATGTGCATCCTGTCCATCGCATGCCACATTTGTGGATTTACGGAATACCAGGTATCCACTTGGCTGGGAAAGTATTGGCCAGCTTTGCCGATCAAATATCTTCCTAGGACGTCTAGCTTAATGTCTTCCGTCCACATGCATCCACTGAGTTCTTCCGCGATACGAACTTGACGAAGAAATCGCTTTCCCCACGGACTGAATCCAGCTTCAAGTCCAGGATACACCTCCTTCCCTTCAAAGGCCTCAATCGCAAGCTTTAGGTCCCTGATTCCAGGCACCCTTGGCGCCGCAAGGTACGTAGGAGCTTGTGTCGGTCTATGAGCAGCTTCTTGAGGATGTTGTGGATGAAACCTACCCCCCCCCCTCCAACTGCTCCTCCTGCCCTCTCTAGCCTAAATCCTGCTGCATTGTGTTGCGCTGGACTTGGCGTGACATCGTCTTCAAGGGAAGTTATTGTCATGCTCCGGCCGTGTCCCGTGCGCGCCTCCGCATAAGTGCAGAAGGTGCTGCTACAGGCAGACGCAACCGAAGCTTGGTCACCTCCAACTTGTCGAGATTCTAGCCTGTTAAGGCGAGCTCCGATATCACCCTTCATTGGCGTCATTAATTCCAGCAGCCTGTACTAGCTCCAGCGTCGACGGCGTGCGGCGTCCTTGGCGCTTGGAATCGATGTGGAGCATCCTCATCCATTGGATTTGGGCTCAGAACCTGTCAAAACGTAAGGAAGAGATGCTGCTACAAAGAGTGGTGGCAAAGACCGAAGTGAGTATATTGTTTTGTTCAGTCTGCTTTCTCTTCACCTAGTCCTAACTGGGTATTTTTACCGGTTTTGGGCCGTTTGCCTGTCACTGACGTATGTCCGCGCCGAGATCAACTTCATCGATGGTGTCGGTAAGTCGGTCGACTACACGTTGCTTTTTAACATTGTAGTGTGAGGCAGCGTTGAAGCGCCCGCCTACAATAAAAATGCGACAATAGGACAGATTACTTTAGAAAGATGTTTCTTACTTTACATAATGAAGTACTCAAAAAATAAATGAGTATCCTGTACTTTATATGATATAGTTTTGTATTTTGTGGTAATTTTCTCAAAGGCTATCAAAACATTTTGCATTGATGAAAACACGAAGTGTGAATGATGAGCACATAAATCATACGACTTTCAACGACGGTGAATTGCAGCGGTAAAAAATGAATAGTCGATATATTGTGCAGCTTACACTTCTCCTACTGTAAAAGCTTATTCCTTACATTTAGAAAACTGGAAATCGCTTGGCTAAGACGGTACTTTTTGTTAGAGTGTCGAATAGTTTCCGTAAAATTAAGCAAATATATTACTTAATAACGTTGCTACTTCGCGGTAGAAGTCTCGCATCGAGCAGCTTGAATTAGACTATTTCGGGGGTAATGATGAGATCGTCAAGTTTAACAACTTTAAGGCTTTGATCAAATTTATCAGCGGCGTCATAACAACCAGACGTAACGATGGTTTTGAAACCTTTGTTCATTACATTCAAAATTCATAGGCTTTTGTGCTGTAGCGGAGCTACCTTGCTTTTTTAAGTCAGAGGAAGACTTATTGACTCAAAGAGTCACTTAGTTCTATGGAACTAATATGTAATGGGGCACACATCAGCTGGTAAATCGTTGTTCTGGTACATTTACTTTTATAGGTAAAAAAATACTCTTTTGTCTTATTTTAAATTAGTTAATTATTATAATCCATTTATTATGGGTAACAAATGTGGTCGCCAGATATAAATCTGGCGGCCGCAATCTAAATTAAATTAGCTAGTGTAAGGTTTTAGATTGCAATAATTAAAATAAAGCAGCTGCCCTTTCGATTTTGAACCGTCTAGTGCCTTCCTAAGGCTTGCGCGTTGATCTGTGAGAGATAGAAGCCTTTATAAAGTACGTACTCTCGAGCACTAGTTGCCACTTGGTTCTACGAGCCTTTGAATTCCTTCAACTAGAATTAACTAAGCTTTAATAGCTTGTACGCCTTCCTGAGTATTTAAATTCTTTTGTTCTATAGAACTAAGAGACTCTTTGAGTCTGTAAGTCTTCTTCTGACTTAAGGAGCGAGGTAGCTCCGCTACGCCTAGTAGCGCTCGTAGTTACCTACGCATGGTCTTAAGAAGACTAAGCCTTTACTGAAATGGAAGAGCTTCTTGAATTTTTCAGAGGCGCAACGCACAGCGTATGACAAGCTTAAGACTTTGTTTGGGCTTCAACATATAAAGTTAATTTTATTTCAAAGACCAGAGGTCCTGCATGCAAGGCTTGAAGCCTTCATGCGATATCAATTCCCCTTGATCGGCCAGGTACAACATCATTTTATTTAGTATCACGTTGATCACCTGTTTCTGAATATCAGATAATTTAGAATTTTCAGATGAACCTTTAATTTTCGATAGCAGGCGTTATAAAATATAGTTGGTGAATTTATATGATATTTTTATGATTTAGACCCACAATCTAACACTCTACCAATTAAGTTATATTTGCGGCATCTATGCAAACTCGGCACATCTCTCTAACTGATTCAGAGCCTAAGGCTCGCCCTCTAGTTGTCAATATAAGATCATATAAGGGAAAAGAGGGAGAAAACCTCTCTTTTCGAATTAGGCAGATAGAAATGTTTTCATTGATTCCGCCTTGTTCTTAACAGAACGGCAAAAGGCGGCTATGGCCATATTCAAACTCGGAGGTAGAGCCATGGAGTGGGCACATCGTGCAGTACAGCCATAAACGACGCTTTTCCCTCATGGGATTCGCTGAAGCAGCAGATGACTAGCATGTTTGCACCGCCTGATCATGCTTTTCGCATGCGAGCAAGACTCCTAGCGACTAGACAGGGTAAATGAACCCTAGAAGACTTTGTCCGGGAGTTGAGAACGTACTCTTATTGCATCTATGCATCAAGACCCGATGCAAGAAGCAATTGTCTTAACAATCTTCATTGGGGTTCTCAATGAGGGCGTTGGCCGGACGGAATTTAGTCCGATCTGATCCTGCTACTTTCGAAGAGGCAATTGCCATAGCGCTACGCGCTGAAATTGACTTTAAATCTGCTCGCGTTAGCACGCCTTGTTACCGAACAAGCTCTTCGAGCACATGGATTTCGTCTAATTGACCGGAACCCATGGATCTAAGCCTCATTGAAGAAGGAAAAGAGGCTCTTTAAGCGGTGGAACAGACTACGATCATCCGTAGATGTAATATGTGCGGAAGCAAGAAACATTTACGTCCGTCCTACCTTCTACGAAATTCGCGTAAAGCTCGAACGAGCTCCAACTCCGACCTATACCAGAGATCTGGTACGGTGCGGGAAAACGTCGATACCCAGTAGGTGCGGGGTGCCCTATTGGGGAAGACCTAGGCTATGTTGAACCTCTAGGAGGTGAGATAAAACAGAACCTAGCCCCAACTAGCTCGGTGCTTAATGGCACGGGGCGAGAGTACAAGTTTGGCTTGCTAGTCGCTCAAGCGACTGTATAGGGCTTTAATAACCGATTTTCTCCTTTATTACACCTCTTGTAGGTAATAACATTTATGTAATGAAAACCTTGGTCCAATTTAATTGACTCAGGAACGTCTTGCAATTACGCTCGACGCCTTTCCCGTGAAGAAAGTCAACAATACGTTGAGGCGCTTAAAGCGGATGAAGGTGATACAATCTCTGTTCGCTTAGAGACTGGGATGTTCCCAAAAATCGATTGAACTTAAGTAAAGTTTCTGGACTTTGACAGTATGGAACGCTGTCTCGTCCTTGGTTTGGATTCGAGATGTGATCTCATCCTTGGTATGACCTGGCTAGAACACCACGAGCCATGGATCGATTGGAGGTCTAAGACCTTAAGCGCCACGCGCAATATTCCCAGCAAAGTTCTGGAGAGTCATGAACCCATCTTTGCTAGGCAACAAAAGCGCTATTGGCACGTCTAGGTGGTCTGCCGAGGTGTCACCATACTGAGTGTCAAAAGTGGCACTATTGGCGATTCGCCAGGGCATGTCGGGTCAAACACTTCTAATGCGCGTGAAGTGACACGTAAACAGTCGCTGGACGAGGAGGTTGACTATCCTTATTCCTTGTCGGAGGTCAAAAAGGACACGAGCTTTGGTATAAACCAATACAGGCTGGAAAGTTTGGGGATGTGAATGTACCGGCCTCTAAGAGGCGTATTGTCTCTACTCCGAGATAGGGGAGACGCGAAGCGTCTATACCCTTACAAAGTGATACGAGCGAGCAATTACATACGCTTGTAAATGGTGTAACCGGTAAGATCAATGGAGAAGTTAGCCTTGCGGCAATAAATTCTTTACATGGTCTTTCAGAGCTAGACAAAATGTCTATTAATGAGTGCAGCCGAGCCTTAAAGGCTGGTGACGCATCCGAGATGGTGGTCATTCGACCAATGGTTGAGTTAAAATCATCGTCACTTCTCGACGAAGCTGTCCTAGATGACACAAAAGCTGCACTTAGTACGCGGAGTGAGTCATCGATCCTTAAAGATCCTACGGATCCATTCTATTCCTTGATTTAGGATTTCTTAGATGTGGTATGTACAAATCCACCATCTGTTTATCCCCCGGATAGAGTTGTCCGTCATGAAATTGACTTGGTGCCTGGAACCTAATACTGTGTCGCACGACAGTGGCCTTTACCAAAGGAACAGTCTGACGTCATTGACTATTTCTTTCTTGTTAAGCACGATGCTGGAATGGTTCGAGAGAGCAAATCTCCTAATTCGACATCGATATTTTGTGTCAAATAGCCAAATGGTAAATGGCGCATTGTACACGCTTATAGCAAGCGATATGCTGCCATTATACCAGCACACACCCCCCATCCTCGAAAAGATGTTCTTCAGAACAATTTTGGTGGGATTTACAATGTACAGTGCACTTGACTTAGTCGATGGTTATAACCACGGCTCATGCGAACTAGCGAATTCCCGCTTGCAGCCCAAGCGGTATGCGATGGGCGTGGTTAATTATGCCACAAGGACTTTCAACGCCCCGGCAACTTTTATTTGTCTAGTGACGCAGCTGTCCCGCCCTCATCGAGGTTATGCACGGACTTATTTTGATGATATTTTTGTCTGTAGTCGTGCGGAGCAGGGTCTGTTGGATGTGGAAAACCATATAGACCATTTGCAAGCAGTGCTCGAGTGAATGCGCACGAATAAATTGTTGGCCAAGTCATCGAAATGCATTTTTGGCGCAGAAGAATTTCCGTTATATGGTGCTTTATATGGGAGCGAGGCCTAAGAGCGGGCCCCGCTAAGGTAAAAGCTATAGTAGATTGGCCGGGATCTAAAAAAAAGATTTGCGTAAGTGGTTGGGTCTCGCCAAATATTTACACGCTAGGCCATTATCTCATCTCCTTAAAAAGGATACGGATTGGTGCTGGGCTAGCACAGAGCATGATGATTTTCTAGCAGTTAAGAATAGTCTTGTCCATGCCCCGATTTTGGCACTGTAAAATCCAAATTGGCCTTTCAGTGTCGTCTGTGACGCATCGGATTTTGCCATTGGTAGTGGTCTGTTACCAACAGATGATGATGAACGTCACTTGTAATTGCATTCGAGTCTATAGAGTTACTTGCAATGAAGTAAGCTCTTGTAAAAATTAAAGTTTATCTGCTGGGCTCTAAGCCGTTAATGATATATACAGATCACGCGTCGTTACGCACTGTGACTATGTCGGCCCACCTCTCACAGAGAATGGCTCGATGACTATCGTTTTTCGCAGAATACAATTTCGAGGTGAAGTATAAGCCTGGCAAGCAGAATGCTTTGGCTGATGCGTTATCACGCAGAACGGACTATGAGCTCTCTCGAATCCCCAAAAGATTCTTGTGATCGCGAACCAGGTTCTCATGTTGAACCTGAAGTTTCTCATGCCGGTTCCGAATATCCTCGAAACTACGATGAGCTGACGACAGCTCATCGCGAACAGCATGATAGTTCCGCTCGTACTCCAACAAGGAGTACGCACCCTTCGAACGGTCTTCCAACCGCTCGATATGGTGATTCTGCACCATCTGTTCCAACGAGCGACGCTTACCGCGCTCGTGTTCAAGACCCTCCTCCAAATCATGGAGGAAGTGATCCATTTTGTCGATCTTCGACATTAGATCCGACATACGGTTCGGATCTAATTTTCTCTCCTCCACCACAACCATTGGTGGATTCCCACTGTGGTCAACGTTTCCTTGTGGAACGTATACAGAGCCACCGTGATGTGAAGGGGCAGCGAACGAGTTATCTTGTTCGCTGGCGTGGTTATCCACCTTCACATGACAGCTGGGAGCCTCGTTCCCAGCTGATTGCTGACGTTGAGGGCCTCGTCCGTCAGTATGACGAGACCCACCCGATGGTTCAGAAGGCCCATCGGAAAACACGCGCCCCTGGCGC
>NC_090617.1:4816231-4819488 GCF_004359215.1 Bremia lactucae
TCCTGAATTCTTATCCATAAATAAGTATAGGCCATTATATCGATTTATTCCGCAGACTAATCAGCTGTAGAAGTAATCAAAGAGAGTTACAAGATAAGATAGATAAGAATCCATTTACATGTTTAGTATTAGGATATAGTTAAGTCAGCATTTAGGAAGATAGATTAAGAGACACTTAACTATATTAGTACAGTTTTCATTTTACCCTCTTAAGTTATCTTGTCTTAAGGGAAGTCTTCCTCTGCACGTACAGTGTACGTCACCTAACGAACGGCATTACTCACAACTGAAGCAGTGTGAAGAGGACTTGTAATAAAACAGTACAAGTCGTAGTGCCCTGTTACACTTACCAAGTAGGAAGTAGTTTTCAGACTGATTTATATTTAATAGAATTAAATACAAATACCAATTTTTACCAGTTAAAATGTTATCTCTATAGATAACGTTTAATATGTATTGCGAGCGTATCTTTCTAGATACCTTGCGTAAGGGATGACGCTAGCCGTTATCACGGATGACGCTAGACTGTCATCCGTCCTAATGTGAATGCACCCATGTGCATCACATACACAAGGGTGAGTCACAACGTGAACCACACCCGAGTGCTGGGTCTAATTACTATTATTTAATAGTTGACCATCCCCTTAAGTACACCAAGTGTACTTAACGGGGACTGTGTAACATTAGGGCAACTTTAGCCCGTTAGACCATCCCCCCTATAAGAACGAATTTACATTTTTAAATTCGTCAAAGAGGAGAGAGGAACTGCGAGCAGCTTTACGCGCCGCTAGTTAACTCAATCACTGTAGCGCACGTGTTTCCATACACGGCTCCCAAGCTGCCACCTAAAAGGGGCCACGTTGGTGGGTCTGCGAAGACGGCCAGTCAAATTCAAATTAAGCGCACGCGCCGTGTTAATTCGCCGGCCGCGTCTAACGCCTTAGTCGAAACGCCGACAGCTACTGCTGCTGTCGCGTTAATGGGTCTTAAGGATCCATCCCACTTCATCAGTGAGGATGTTGATCCGTCGCTCATTGTCAACTTCAATGAGTCGACACCGTTGCCGTCACCTCATAGTAGTGATGCGGACAACGAGCTCATGAGGAAGGATGATGACGCATTATTGCCCATCCAAACTTCTCTCATGGCTCACAACATGGAGACAGCAGCATTTACGAATGCTGTCTCGTCGTCTGCGCTGGAAAGCGCAGCGACAGGTAATGAGAGCGCTGCCCATAAAGGTGGAGCCGTTTCTCCGTTGGGTATAACCACAACGCCTTATGCTCAGACCATAATCCAGAATGGTTCTGACACAGAGGATTCGGAGCCTAAAGCTCCGCCGACGACACGTGAATGTGCTCAGTCGGTGTAGCAACCTCGTCTGGAGGGTCAGCTGGACATCCTATGGCGGATGCAGCAGTCTGCGGCACGGCCATTTATTAGCGCAAGCGCCTCGAAGTCCACATGGAAAGGGCTCTGGTATGGCTTAAGCAAGTCGACCTAGACAGTGAACTTGTACGCAGCTTGTAAAAAGGTTAAGCGTGTAAGCTAGGCCCATCTTGGCCACGACCGCAAATGATCCAATAAAGCGCGGGCGCAATTTGGTCATGAAGACCGCGGAAACCAAGTTAGTAGGTTTCAATCTAAGTCTTCGCATCGATGACACTTCCTTTCATCGATGAGCTGCTGAAAACGATCGGATTCTCAGCAACTCATCCATAAACGAAAGTGTCCTCGATGAGAAGACTTGGATTGAATGTTTTCCGTCTCAACAATGACAGTCGTTGAAAGCAAGTTCTCCCTGAATACGCCTAGATATGGCGACCCAGATATGGATTTAAATATTAAAATTGCTCAAGGACCTGAAGCTCACGGTATGTAAAACGTTTGGGGCGTTGTGGTCGTGTTTGACACATCCAGCTCTTTGGTTGCGTTTGTGGTCAAAAGAGTACTTGCTCTGCAAATCTGTGTTGCCGTCTTCACATAGTGTACAAGTTGCTGCTCTAAAATTTGGATTGCCTTAAAAATTTAAAGATTTTTACCGTTTAATAAATTTGGTCTCCGACCGTATAAGAACGAATATAGCTTCTGGCTTTGGTATTTGCTTCTTCTTTTTGTCGCTCTTGGCTATTAGCCATCATGTCACGTATATGTCTTAGACACTAAATCGCTTCGCGAGAAACTCGCTTGCTTGTTTTCGAATGGTAACAGGGCTAATATCAGCAAGCCTATCGGCTAATTATCCCCCACCTAGCCCTGACCCACGTAGTTGTATCGTTAGCGGAATGAGTCGGTGGGTGCGACCGTTGACATAGAACGAAGTGTAGCCTGTAGAGGCGTGGACAGTGTTATTTAACGCAAATTCCACCGCTGGGAGCATTGAGCTCCAGCGCTTTGGTGTCTGAGCACACACACTGCGTAAATTGTCTTCAGTGACGCGATTGACACGTCCAATATGAGCATCGGTCTGCAGATGGTCCACTGTGGGCATGTCCAATCTGGTGCCAAGCACTAGGAAATCGATTTCCAGAACTTCCTCGTGAAATGAGGGTCTCGATCAGCGATAATTGCAACTGTCGAATCACGCGACCTATAAACAGCCTTGCTGTACCTTTACCATCAATTGTATCCGGCGCAGCCGCTAAATGAGCTATTATTCCTAATCGGTCAACAAAGACCACGATGCCTGTGTTACCGGCCGAATCTTTCGGTAGACCAAAAACAAAATCCATACTAATGGACTCCTAACACTATGTGGGTACAGGCAGGCTTGCCAGTAATGCAGCAGCCTATGCCGATGTTTCAACCCTTTTACAGGTTTCGCATGTGCGAACGTATGTGCTGACCCATTTATAAAGTTTGGGATCAATATATCGGGCTTAAAGAGCCGTAGGTCTTTTCTCTATCGAGATGACCACCAACGACAGTATCGTGTGCCTCATAAAGGATTAGGTTCTTCAAACACTGATCATGACAAACAACAACGCGCGGAGGATCCGCAGCGTCCGTGAAATAAGCAACAGGTCGTTATTGATAGAAATTCGATTTAATTTTGCACACAAATGCGCCGACAATTTAGAGCCTAGTGCTCTTTAGAGCTTGTAGCAGAGCTACATTATACATCCTTGGCGTACGCCGAACGGATCAATTCAGTAAAACTTTAAAAGGGTGGTCAAATCCGTCCTCGGAAGAAGCCGCGTACTGATGGTACGGGTGGAGCCGACCAACGTAAAACGTAGGATGCGTTCGCATCCTAC
>NC_090617.1:4819588-4819921 GCF_004359215.1 Bremia lactucae
ATGTCCTTCACTGGTTGCGGCGGGATACGAGCTGCTGTGTGAGGCTAGTCCATCCTAAATCGATTTTCTTGGAGTTAGGTTAGGGTTGAGTAAAAATTCCGAAGTGGAAGTGTTGGTATTGCACCGCTAAGAACCGAAGGTAACATGGTTTGGACTAATGTAATTTGCTCAAGTGGTTAAGACGTGGGGGTTAACGTTCTACCAACTTGGCGCGAGTTCAATTCCGACAATGGTAAAGTTGAAAATCGGTATCTGGTGTTTAGGGTTCACCAGGGCTTCGCTTCCCGGAAGTCACGTCCCCTGCCATCTTTTATATTTCGTCTTTAGGTTATC
>NC_090617.1:4820957-4854998 GCF_004359215.1 Bremia lactucae
GGGAAAGGTACTGTCAAGCTTAGCGGAACGGACGGAAGACGCATCAAGATGATGGAAGTGCTTTACATTCCTGGACTTGACAGGCGATTGCTCTCGGTAGGGAAGCTTGCTGAGAACGGTCTTACCGTGGAGTTTCAGCGTTCTACATGCGTCATCAGAAGCACGACTTGTGCGATTGCGTCAGGCAAGAAGGTTGGCAAGGCGTACATGCTAGAGTGCGAGCAAGATCAGGCTTGTTTTGTGGAGTATGCCGGGACTGACAGTCAGTGGGAGCTATGGCACGCTCGCATGGGACACTGCAGTGAGAGCGCTATGGCGAAGACACAGCGGGCTACAAACGGTATACCAACCGTAAACCGTACAACCAAGACATTGTGTGGTGGTTGCTCAAAAGGGAAGCATTCAATTGAATCTTTCCCGTCACGATCGGTGACGAAGACTTCGCGTGTGCTCGAACTCGTACACACTGATGTGATGGGACCAATGAGAACGCTATCAAAGGGTGGTGCGAGGTACATTCTGACTTTCGTGGATGATTTTTCAAGATACGTCGCCGTATACTCTGCACGCAAGAGAAGCAGGTGCAAACCGCTTCCTCGCTGTGATAGGGTGTGTGCTAAGTAGAACGTGGCCGCATTGCGACGTGCCCGTCTACACTTGAAGTGTCTGCGCTCAGACAATGGAACAGAGTTCGTGAATAAGACGGTTGCGGAATTGTGCAGACGGAATGGAATCATGCATCAGCGTACCGTACCGTACAGCCCACAGCAGAACGGTGTTGCAGAACGCATGAACCGTACTATTATGGAGAAGGCACTCAGCATGCTGCACTACAAAGGTGTATCTACGGAGTGGTGGGCGGAATCTGTAAGTACAGCTGTGTACTTGATCAACCGTTCCACGAACACAGAGCGCTCGAATATGATGCCGTACAAGGTTGGTTTCAAGGTGAAACCACAAATGGAAACACTTGCGAGTGTTCAAATCCGAAGGGTACGCTCACGTCAACGACGCGAAGCGTACAAAACTCGAGCCCAAGAGCTTCAGGTGTATGTTTCTTGGATACGCTGAAAGCACAAAGGGATATCGTGTTTATGACCTGGATGCTTTAAAGGTCAAGGTGTTGCGCTCGGTGAAGCTAGACGAGCGTGAAGTGGTTGGAATTTATGAGTCACCCTCGTCGCAACCTCACACGACGGTCATACACGCGACCAAGGACGCTGACGATAGAACGGTTCCGACGCGAATGGAACAAGTACCGATGTCAGATGAGCCGATAGAGGGCATTAAGGAATCCGTTCCGGATGCTGAGATGAACGAGGCAGAAGAGGAGCAGAGCATTGTAATGTTACCGCCATTGCCGAACAGTCCAGATATTATCGGCCGTGAGATTGCACCATACCGCTCTCAGCCGCAAGCGTACCAAGAAGAACGACTGGTTTTTCACCCGGAAGCGGAACGATCACGACGAATTCGTGAGCCGGTACTTCTGCTACAAATTGAGTCAAGTTATGATGGACATCTTCAGTCGGAAGGTAGTGACGGTCCGCCGTCTCCAAAGCGTGCTCGTATCGATGAAGACGGACTCATCGCGGAAGCTGTTATGGCGTATGTGGCAAACATTGATGACGCCGTGGACGTGCCAACGACGTACGCGGAGGCAATATCCAGCCACGAATCTGATGAGTGGCGAAAAGCAATGGAAGCAGAGTTATGTTCTCACCAACATAACGCTACATGGAGACTGGTACCGCGCGGAGCGTCTACGCGTACCATCGGCTGTCGCTGGGTGTTCGCCAAGAAGCGTGACGAAAATGGTCGCGTGATTCGCTACAAGGCACGCTTGGTAGCGAAGGGTTTCAAGCAAAAGTACGGTGTGGACTTTTTTGAGACGTATTCGCCGGTGGCGAATATGAACTCAATTCGCGTGGTTCTAGCGGTGTGTGTGGCGTTGCAGTACGTCATGGAACAGTTAGACGCGGATACAGCGTTCCTGAATAGTAAACTTATGGACCGGGTCTACATGGAGATCCCAAATGGTATCAAGAACGCTGATGGCCAAGTGTGTCTACTGAACAAGGCTATATACGGTTTGAAGCAGGCAGCAAGCGCGTGGAACAAAACCATTCACCATGTTTTCCTGAAAAACGGTTTTAAGAGCTGTGGAGCAGACCAGTGCGTATATGTCAAGCATTCTAAAAGCGGCTTCGTGTACCTGTGTCTGTACGTCGACGACATGATTATCGCAGCCAAGACGAGCGATGAAATTCGTGAAGTAAAGGATGCTCTTAAAGCCGCCTTCAAGATGAAGGAGCTCGGTGAAGCAAAATTTATTTTAGGGATGGAGATTTTTCATGACCTAAGGGCACGTACGCTTATGATCAAGCAGACACGGTACATTGGCGACGTTGCAAAACGGTTCGGCCAGGAGAATGCCAAGTCTGTGGACAATCCACGCGCATCGGGTTTGAAGCTGTCAAAGGAACAATCACCTAGAACGGATTCAGAGCGTGCTGAGATGCGGTCGAGACCTTACCGCTCTCTCATCGGGTGTCTTCTTTATATCACGACGTGTACGCGCCCGGATGTCGCTTTCGTGGTGACACAGCTATCAAGATTTCTGGAAAATCCGGGGTTGCTGCATTGGAAGGCTGCAATTCGCGTGCTTCGATACCTGAAGACGACTCGCGAGTATGGTATTCTGTATGAAGGTGGTATGGGAACGGTCACGGTTGAAGCATACTCAGACGCTGACTGGGGAACGAACATCGACAACAGGCGTTCCGTGTCAGGCATCATGGTCATAATGGGAACGCCCCGGTAGTGTTTAAGTCCAAGGTTCAGAGGACTGTTGCACTAAGCTCTGCTGAGGCGGAGTACATGGCGCTGAGTTTGTGTGTGCAGGAGGTGCTATGGTTGCGTGCAATGCTTAAGGACATGGGGTACGAGCAAAGGAAAGCTACGCAGATATGGGAGGACAACCAAGGAGCGATCGCGTTGGCCAAAAACGCTGGCTACAACTCAAGGACGAAGCATATTGATATCAAGCACCACTTCACACGCGAGAACGTGGAGAGCGATAAAGGTTCAAGTCGACTACGTGGACACCAAGAACCAACTGGCCGACTTGTTGACGAAGGCGCTTGGAACGAAGACGCTCAAGTTCTTATGCGAGAAGAGTGGTATCAAGAAAAAGGTTGCCATGCATTAGCGGTGAGTGGGAGTGTTGGTATTGCACCGCTTAGAATTGAAGTTAACATGGTTTGGGACTATTGTAATTTGCTCAAGTGGTTAAGACGTGGGGGTAAACGTTCTAGCAACTTGGCGCGAGTTCAATTCCGACAATGGTAAAGTTGAAAATCGGTATCTGGTGTTTGGGGTTCACCAGGGCTTCGCTCCCCCGAAGTCACGTCCCCTGCCATCTTTTATTTTTAGGTTATCATTTGTAAGAACTGTTTTTACTTAGCGTAATTACCAACCTGCTTGGACCAATCAATGAGGTTAAGAAAATGAGTGGAGCAGAAAAGTGTTAGACAAATTTACTCAATAAATATCACTTCGGATTTTGTCCTCTACTCCACAGTTATCTACTCAACACTTTGCCCGTTTGCAAGTGTACCACCGATGCCGGTAAAAGTTATCGATAAAGAATTCCATTTCATCCTTACCAGGCTTGTGAAGCCTGGATGAGTTGAATAATGGAATATGATATTAATCGTTGGTCATACGAGACCAACCAATGAGGTTTCTCTTAGAAGGTAATCAAGGCCTCTTTTCAGGAGCAGATCGCAACGTATTGTGGTCTCAGTCCTGTTGGCTCCTGTTAACATTAATCTAAACTTTGGTATGGAAGCGATCCCTAGATTCATTCCTTTCTGGTGATGCGAACGAGCACCACCAGCAGCACTCTTACCATTGCGACCACGTAGTTCCTGGTGATGCATACTAACGTCACCAGAGTTGTCATCGCCCTCGGAGTCATCCGATGATGACTACCCACCAAAGAGATTCAACGCGTTAAGCAACCTCGTCATCACTTTTTTTGTTAGTCACGTTAGAACCCAAAGGTTTAACGGACTCGGCCCCGGCCCCGGGTGATCCGGCGGTCTTCTCAGTCGCCACTGAGTCGGGCGATGCAGGTGACTTGGACCAGTCACCTACAATTGGGGAAGCAGGTGACTATTCCCCGTCATCTGCAATGTCATCAACAGATGACATACCCCAGTCACATCCAACGGGAGTAGGAAGTGGCATATCCCCGCAGTAGACGCATTAGCGTCTACGGAAACATTTGCCCACTGACAGCTACACTGATCCGTGCAGCTGCCAGCTTAGCGGCCTCGCGGCCGACGGACACAGACTTGTTTGTCGCCATCTTGATTCTAGAAAAAAATCATAATGCCAATAAAATCGGTATTAAGATTAAAATCACTATGCAATAAATCGGTAGTTTGACTAAATTTATTGTTCAAAATCGGTATCTTGATTAAAAATAATGCAAATTCCAGGAAAAGACTTAGTATTTCCTGTCACGATACATCTGTCACTATAGATACTGCTGGTTGCGAAGGATGTAACGGGGTGTCCCGGTACATAAGTATTATTTTCTATAAGAGGAATAATTAATATTTTTTCCTATAAAAGGAAATGAATAAAGAAGTACAAAATTATTATCTTAAGATTTTGGACTTAAATAGTTCCAATAATACCAAATTTGGTATTATTGATGAAATGAGGCATTAGCTGTATTGATTAGTTGATTTACGTTTTAATCAACCCCTCCAATCGTTCCAAGCCACGATTGTGCGGTGCGCAAAGAGGCGCCATAATTAGTTAGATATTAATATAAGAAGTTCAGTAGTAGGTAGAAGATCGTTACGTAGAAAACTAATTTTACTTCTCCCTAATTCTAATCCATTGAATTACCTTTGGAAGCTAAAGACCCTTAGCTACCTAAAAATTTCTCTCTGTACTATTGTGTACGTTAAGTTTCGAGGCACCCTACCTACACTGTAATCAGTCTAAGGTTAACTAGTGCTGAACTGTACTAGTGAAAAAGGTGCCTCGATACAGTGTCTATGTTATCTAAGGGCAATTCCGTTGCAAGACGCAAAGGACGTTTATGCTTCCGAACGCGATTCATTCGACATACTCATGCCCAATGTAACCATGAGAAATTTGCAATTATTGAGTCAACGTACAGAGGTTAAGAATGCTCATAGTGGGGATGCAATATACCTTTAACGGAGCGTGCCTTTACATAATATTTTTTAAAAGGTATAATAGATGTCGTTTCCTATTGAAGAAAATAGTATAGGAGTATGAAATTATTACTAATAAAAGGTTTTACTTAACATCCCTAATATTACTGTATACGGGAGTATTGTAGCAACAAGACAACAGTTCTGTTAATTGGTTGAGCTTAAGACTAAATCAATTTGACCACTCGCCGCTAGATGCACGAAAGAGCGGTGCGCAAGAAGTCGCCATTCATTGTTTTTTGTCAATGCATTAAAGGCAGAAGATTAAAGGATCGTTTCGTAGGGACTTAAATATATCCATACAATTTTACTTTCTCCATACACTAAGCCTTCTTATCATCGACCTTTGGTAACTAAGACTCTTTAGCTACCTAAAACATTTCGTTGCATGCGTGTACGTAAAGTATTCGAAGGCACCTCACCTTCACTTTATCAGTACAGCTTGGCTGGTACTAAAGAAGTACTAGCGAAAGGTGTTCCGTTACAGTACCTTCCAAAAATGACAAAGTAATCTTCTCATGGAAGGCCAGCGAGCAGATTCAGCTCTACATGATCGTCTCAGCTAGAGCTCATACTTTAAATGAGATTGTCTGACGAGTGCTGCGCTCCGCGTAGTTTTCAGAATGATTTATATCCAATCGTATTGATATATAACTACCTATTTTCAACCAATCATAAAATGTCATCTATGTAGATAACACTTACTATGTATTGCGAGCGTATCTTTCTAGATACCTCGCGTAACGGATGCCGCTAGCCGTCATCCTCTTAATGTGAATGCACCTAAGTGCATCACATACACAAAGGTGGGTCACAATGTGAATCACACATAAGTGGTGGGTCTCATTACTTAAGTAATTGACCATCCTCTTTAATACACAAAGTGTACTTAACGGGGACTGTGTAACATAAGGGCAACTTGAGCCCGTTACACCATCGCCCCCTTTAAGAACAAACTTACATTTTGCAAATTAGTCAAAAAGGATGGAGGAACAGCGAGCTACTTTATACTCCGCTTAGTTCTCTCATTCACTCTTGCTATCTGTGTCTTATACCTAGCCTAATATGCCAACCTAAAGGGGCAAATCTGATAGGTCGTCTGCGAAGACACCTAAACAACATAGCACAAAGCATACGCGCCGCATTATCGCGTCGCAATCGCTCTGTGCCACAGTTACAACGCCGACAGCTACTGCTGCTCTCGCGCCATTGACTGGGCCCACTATTGCAACACTCATTCCAAGTGTTCCGTTATCAACCTGAGTTGATGCCATAATGAAGTTAAAAGTCCAGCTACTTGACATCATTTAGATTATAAAGACTTACTAGCAGCTTCAGGTTTCAAATAGACCTTTTGTACCTCAAAGTCTTCATGATGAAAAGATGTCTCCACTGAATGATCCGTCCCATGTTCACAGTGAGGATGTAGATCCGTCGTTCATTGTTGACCACAATGAGTCGACACCGTTGCCATCACTTTATAATAGTAATGTGGACACGAGCTAATGAGAAAGGATAATGTCGCAATATTGCCCATCGGAACTTCTCTCATTGCTCCAAACATGGAGACGACACAAAAATTTAATGCTGTCTCGTCGTCTGCGCTGACTAGCGCAGCGACCATTAATGAGAGCACTGCCCATAAAGGAGCAGCTGCTTCTCCGTTGGCCACAACGTCTTATGCTCAGACAATTATTCATAATGTTATTGACATAGAGAAAGCTGAGCTTAAAAGCTCCTCGAACGACTTCACAAGCCAGTCTTTTTAAACGTGGGTATGTGACGGACGGCATACCACTGATGCCCCCTCCATCTAAATGGCCTCGTGTAATCGGGCCAAGAGCGTCGCTCCTAGAGCGCGCTATCCTCGAGGCTCATAATTATTATGGCGTCTTTAGTTCATGGAAGGTTCAGGGGATATCGCTTTGGCGTATTCTTTTGATCCCTGTCGTGTTGCGTTACAATGAAACGCCCATGTGGAATCCACGCGCCACTTTCGTTTGCATTACGATATAATAAATTAGCGGTCGCAGCAAATTAATTCCGCCCGCTTGCATGTGAAAGAATACATGGGCGGTACTGTACCCCCTGTTTCTTCTCACCACGCTACCCTGCTAGTCCATTCGAGACAAGCGAAAAGAGCCTCAGGTGGTCCTCTTTTTCATAGGCAGTCACCAAACCGGGTACGTCAATCCGTAGGGTATCGATCGGTTCCCAAGAGTTGATACTCTTCTGGTAACTTCTCTATTGGACGAGAACCTGATACCTATGCCTCACGGAGCGGTGAGCAAGCAACCTTCCAACAAGGAAGCGTTGGTTCCCACCCGCATCCATCAGTGCAGGCGACGCCCAATAGGAGTGGCGATCTCGCCCACCTACTCGCGGCTGCCTTTCCTTTGTCCTTTCAGTCGCAGGCGATAAGCGCTGTCGAACGACGTATAGTGGATCTCGAGGGTCAAGTCTTCAGACTAACCTCGGATCTTTAGGATGCCCGCGCGAAGGTCGTCAGGATTATGAACGCCTGAAAATTCGGCTTGACATCCTGGAGAAGTTAATGCGAGGGAACCGCATTACGCGCATGGTATCCCTTGCTCACCGAGTACCTATCATGGTGGAAGGAGTCATTCAGCTGAATATTTTTCATCTTCATTGTCTCTCTCACCCGATCGACGCTATATTCACCTTCTCCGTCTCCCTCACCCGAACGACGCTCTACTCACAGTCAGCGGCACCATCGGTCTCCTTAGACGGATGGGGGCATGTGACCTCATCTGGGTCGACATACCGTTTCAGACGACAGACATAAAATACGGGGTGCGTCTTCATATACGGGGGTAGGGTGAGCCTATAATTTAGGTCTCCAGCCTCTTCTACCACCGTAAAGGGCTCAATGAAACGCGGCAAGTATCACCAGGTAGTACAGAAATTGCATTCTTATGTAGGTTAGCAGTACTTAATAGTACTTTTCACCCACTCTAAAGCGTTCATTATTTTTGCGACCGTTTCGGACCGCATATTCTTTTTGCTTGTCCTGTGCGCTTGGCATTGCTTCACGGACTTTACGTGTGATGGCTAATCGCTCATCTACAAAGCGTTGAGCCTCGCTCACGCTTTTAGCATCAAACTCGCCTATGATACCGCCAAGAGGTTGGTCATAAGGCGTAGTTTTATTGACCACTGCTAAACTGGCAGGGCCACCAGGGCAAGTTTCTGTCGTTGAGATGATACCCTCATGGGTCATCGTCATATTGACGAAACTATGTCCCTCTTTCGCACCGAGCATAGTGAGGGGCCCTCCCCCACTAAGACTCGGGCTGCGCACAAACGAGACTGGCGTCCGAGGATGGCGCAGTCCGTTAATATAAAACGGTGTCTCACCCGTACTGGCGTGGACACTATTATTTATATCGAACTCCACAAAAGGCAATTGCTTGCTCCACTCTTTAGGAGCTGCTATAGTGCGCAAGACATCCGCCACGACCCGATTGGCACGTTTGGTTTGGTCATCGGCCTGGAGATGATCTGCGGTCGACATGTGAAGCTTGCATCCTAGCAGCTCGAACACATGTCGCCAAAATCCAGACGTAAAACGTGGATCTCGGTTCGATACGATGGACTCGGGCATCCCGTGTAGTCGGTATACATGATCCAGGAGCAAGAGAGCTGCCTCCATGCCTATGATTGATGTTTTACATGGTGCTAAATGCACCATTTTGATCAGTCTGTCTACAAAGACGACTATAGACGACGCTAAAGGGCTTATCCGCGTCTGGCAATGCCAAGACCGGTGCCTCCACAAGAGACTGCTTCACTGATGTGAACGCATCTTCTTGTTCTTTAACCAAACCCATTCTGTGTCCTTTTTAAGGAGATCAGAAAAATGGTATTGTTTGCTCAGCATAATTCTTGCTATCCTTATGCAAGGAATTAGCGAGCCCTATGAATTGGCGCAAATCTTTCACATCTGTGGGATTGGCCATTCCTTTACCGACTAAATCCTGTCTGAGTCTGCTCGTACACCATATGTATCTACGATGGAGCCCAGCACAGGTATCTCGGGGACCTTACTTAACGTACAGCTGGGCGTCCTCAAGTGTCTGCAACGCAGCGACTCTATTGCGGTCATCCCGACGTCGGCCCTACTATGCATGAATACATCGTCAAGGAATGACGCGCGTAAGCACGGTGCTGCCGCATCACATGAGCCACCACTCGGTTGAATGTCACTGGTGTGTTTTTCAAATCTTGGAGCATCCCGAGCCACTCTTAAGCATAGCGCTTGGAGTGCTTACAGCTATGTTGGCTACATCGAACTCTCTTATGAGTACCTAATAAAAGCCATCTTTTAGATCCAACACGAAAAAAATAATTGACTTTCCCATGGAATTCAACAAAAAATTCGCGGGATTGGTAATTGCGCCGGTATGGTCGCCGTGTTCAGCTTAATGTAAGAATGAACCACGCGCCATCCGCTTGTAGCTTTACGCACACCAAAGGATCCAGCTGCAGTGAGGCGATTTGCTCTCACGCACATATCCCGCCTTGGCTTGCTTGTCGAAGAACTCATCGATATAATCGACTTGTTCTTTCGGCAATGGCAATTGCCTGGTCGCACAATACTTGAGCCTAGGTTCAAGGTTAATTTTGTGCCCGACGCCCCTATCTGCTCGTTCATTTGCATGGGCTTCTCGTAGGGGCACATCGTTTCCGGTGTCCACGCCAGTCTGTCCATGGTTGGTGTTTTGCCAATCATAGCATGCCTAGGATGAGGTCATACGGACTCTCCATACCTAGCGCTGTGAACTTCTCTATTCGAGAGAAGTCACTAAAGCTGAAAACGAGTTCAACTTGAACTCCCTCAGATTTTACGAGCGCGCCGTTCGCTTAACGAACCGTCGCCTCTTCTCGCTTGTCATCCTGGCAAAGCATCTCAAACACCGCCGGTCTCGTGCTTAAGCCGCGACTTCTACAAAATTCTGTGATGCACCCAAATCCACTAGGAGGGTCATCACATGGTCATAGCCTCGTACTAGAGCGATATAGTCCAGCAGGGTTGAGAACCGAAATTTTCGAGACCTCAGGGACTATGCTACCCATTTGTTCGACAACTCTGAACTTAGGGGTAGCTTCAGAGTCCGCGTCAGTAGGGCATCCCGCTTCTACTGCGCTCCTGCAATTCCCGACCCCTCAGTGGTCTATGCAGAACTCATGCGTCTCGCACGCTGGTTCTTGCCATCGCCCTTTGGGAAGGAAGTCCTCTTGCTGGGCGTCTTCTCCAGCAGGGACACTGGCATAGCAGCGATCCATCATATGGCCGCGCTTGCTGCATTTGTAACAGACAACGTCTGCATTGCCCAACTTTATGGGAGTGGCATCTGTCCTCTCGGCCAACGGCTTATACGAAGCTATCGCCGAGGCACTGTTGTAGAATTGCTCCTCAACTAAAGCAATTTAGATTGCCTCTTCCATCGTCGACGGCACCTTTCTGAAAAGGGCCTGTCGCGATGAGCCGTGCCGTAGTCCGTTCACACACGTGGCCACCTTGATATGCTCTGGAATCGGACCTACGGTGATGGGTCCCCGACAGCGAGCGTATCTCCTGCATATACTCTTGCAGAGATCGCTTCGTCTGTCGCGCTTCAAAGAAGCGCGCCTGAAGCAACACTTCGTTGTTCAGCGGCTGGTACTTGGCGCAAATCTTTGTCTTAAAGATCGCCCATGTGATAAACGCCTTAACGTCCGCCATAAGAGCCGAGTAAGCCCACTCTGAGGCCTTACCGCGCAGATGCGACATGGCGAACGACACCATCCGGCTTTCGTTCTCAGTGAGCTGAGCCATACCGCATTGCTCCAAGGCTAACATCCAGTGGACCATCGTGTGCGCTGCAGTTTCATCGAGCTTGGGCGGGTCCATTTGAAAGGGCCTCGGCTGATGCGGCCGTACAAAGAGCATCTCCACAGTTCTGTTGAGAGCCTCGCTCCGAGCCTGCTCACGCCTCAGCTCATTCAGAATCTGAGTGACAGACCCCGCCGCATCATTGCTCTGTGCCTCGGACGCGATTCTCCGCTGCCCGAGCCCGAATGCATCAAACTGCTGTAACTGAGCAACATGTTCCTCAGGAGGATTGCCCAAGAGCCTGGCCAGGGCTTGTTCACTAAGTCCCTGCCCTAAGTGCCCTACAACCTTCCAATGATGTTCGGTGAGGTGTAAGAAATGAGCCCAATCGATATTGAGGTTCATCCTCACGTACACACGCAGAGATGCGGGTCGTGGGAAGTATTTGAAGTGCTACCAAGTGTAGGCGGGCACGTCTTAATGCGGCCACACTCTACTTAAGCACATACCCTAGCACACCGATGAAGCGGTTTGACCGTCTACTCTCGCGTGCAGTGTGGTTGTTGAAATGGGCGCGTTAGTGACCCCAACCAACGCACTGAGTACTCTTGTATACGTGTCGTCGCGGGAGAGGTAATCTGACTCCTCGTGCGCAATTACCAAGTAGGAAGTAGTTTTCAGACTGTTTTATATTTAATCGCATTGAATATATATACACCTTTTTTCTAACCGATTCTAAAATGTCATCGCTGTCGATAACACTAAATTGTATTGCGAGCAATCTTTCTAGATATCTCGCGTAACGGATGACGCTAGCCGTCATCCCCGCTACCTTGAATGCCCTCAGTGACATCACATACAGAATGGTGGGTCACAATGTGAACCACACCCAAGTGGTGGTAAGGAATTGACCATCCCCTTAAGTATACAAAGTGTACTTAACGGGGATTGTGGAACGTTAAAGCAACTTTAGCTTGTTACAGTGATAGTACTTGGGAGCACGAGAACTCGAATCCGCCACGTTTCGCATTGAAGGTAATTAGTACAGGACTTTCGAGACCACCAACGCGAAGTCAAGTCCGGGTTGGTTCTAAGCCGCCGGGAACATGCGGCACGACAGAGCAGATACCCGAGTAAAATAGGATCAAATAGCATGCATATAAGTTATGTCTAGCTGACGTCATTGGATGCCGTTACCATGAAGCTTCTAGAGGGACCTGGTAGGATATAGCACAGGTGTAACGGGCTTAAGTTGCCCTAATGTTACACAGTCTCCGTTAAGTACGCTTGGTGTACTTAAGGGATAGTCAATTACTTAATTAAAGTAATTAGATCCATAACTCGGATGTGGCTCACATTGTGACCAAGTCTTGTGTGTGTGATGCACATAGGTGCATCCACATTAGGAGGGATGACGGCAAGCGTCATCCGATACGCGAGGTATCTAGAAAGGATACGCTCGCAATACATATTAAGTGTTATCCACAGAGATGACATTTTTGATTGGTTAAAAATAGGTAGTTATATTTAGTACAATTTGGATATAAATCATTCTGAAAACTACTTCCTACTTAGTAAGTGCGCACGAGAAGTCGGATCACCGCTCCCATGACGACACTTTATTATTGTACTTAATGCGTTGGGTGAGGTCGCTGAGGCGCCCACCACAACTACCTCACTGCACGCAAGAGAAGCTGGTTAAACCGCTTTCTCGCTGTGCTAGGGTGTATGTTTAAGTAGAGCTTGGCCGCATTAAGGCGTGCCCGCCTACAACAGGGCAGCGAACTAAGTTCCTAAATGTTTTTCAGTTTAAATATACCTAGTGAAACACAGTCCACAAAAATCGTCTAGCAAAGGGTAAACTAAATAGTAAGTTAGGTAAAAATTAAGCACTCGCGAATTAACGAGCAAGATCTTGTTGCACTAAGCCAAAAGGAGTATTTCGAATAGCAGAGAGATTGAGAAGGGATCGCTAATGTAAAACAACACGAATGGACACTTGCAGCAACATTGAAATGCGAGGATAAGGACACTCCCCGAACCTTGGCGATGGGTTCTGCCATTATCGAGACGGCATCAGCAACGAATAAATATTTTCAAATCGATGAGTTAACCCTACAGCTTCCTTCAATCAAGGTATTGAATGCAAATGGATGTCATTACGTGTGATTGACGGCGTTGCCTACATTCGGCACGTTACTCGTTACACAGTTTTGGAACACAAAAGGCACCAAGTAGCATGCCTCCTGTTAATATATAAATTTAAGGCCTCTTCTCGCATTCATAGCCTTTGAAGCAACATCAGCCTCCAAAATACAATATGAGATAGATTGGTAAATCTGCAGCTTCAAAGCTTGCTTTCTGCTTTGTATATAAAATTATCACAATTTGAATTGAAACCTCGGCAGAGTTGGACAACCATGCGTGTAACAGGGCACTGCCAACTTGCATTGCTTCAGTACAAGTCCCCTTCGCACTTTTCAGTGCGAGTGGTACCTCACGTCACTTCACGCACACTAGTACGTGCAGAGGAAGACTCTCTTTAAAACATTTGCTTTAAAGAGATTAATTTAAAATTGTATTTAATATAATTAAGTTTTCTGTTTCTATCTTTTTAATACTAACTTAATTATAAACTAATGTAGAACATTATTAAACTCTTATCTGTCTCTCTCTATGCGCGCGTCCAGGACTGACTGGACCGCGGAGACAGTAGATAAAATGGTCCATATCAACCAATGGATTAGTTTTTAGAATATTACCATGTAAAGTAATATTCTCCAAATATTATCTCCCTTTTAGATAATATATTAATTAACAACCTTTCAGTATTAATTTCATGTAACGGTAAACCGGGTGATGGCACGAATGCGAGCAAGAAGTTGATGCATTCTTGGATACAGATTAAAAGAGATAGTCAATCTTCAAAATTTCACGACGAGCTGTTGTTATAATTATGTAGGAAAGCTATACACAGCGAAACGACTGTTGAGTAGAAAAGCTCCTATTTTTCTAGTTTACTAAAGACGGGAATAGCCTTGTCCTACAAGCGTTTGATGTCAAACGGGGCAAAAGTGAATATCGCACGAATGGCTGATAATTCAAGAGCAAATATAGTCAAGAAGGACAGGCACCAAATGGCTAAAATCTTCGGCTGTATTTCCAAATATATTTTAAATGAATTCAAAGCAATATGTCGGACTGTCGCGATGAGATTGCCTTTTCAAGTTGAAAAACCGCTTTAAACGGCTACGTGCTGTCTGGCTTTCTTAACTTTTTTCGTTATCGGACAATTCTTTTCGGCCTGTTGATATCTGATCGCTGAATCAGCAGCACTTGAAAATTATCCGCTGTATTTGTCGATTACCGAAAGATTGTCGCGGAGTTGCATGCTTAATTTTACCAAAGTTATTACAAATTTATATAAGCAAAGATTGCAACGTAGGTTCCACTTCAATTCTTTTTTATTATCCGAAAAGTATGCTAAGGCTGTCGACATACTTTACCACGCGACGATAGCAAACGATCCATAGGTACTTTTCACCATTGAAATCAGAGAATGCAAGAGCGGATACCTATCGAAAGTGACAGTCACCATGCCCCTCCAACAAAAAGAGTTTCTTGCCTGTATGTTCCTATTCATTTCATTTCTCAACTCCCCTTCGCGGAGTCTCAATTGCTTCGCGTGCTACTAAAAATTGAGCTGACGCATCATTACGATACTTATGACGCGACCTGGTTCCACTTTCTTCATACTCTTCACTGTCACTCTCGTCTTTGTCGTCTCGGGGGCCCCGGCCGGATTAATTTCGAATTTAGTCGGAACAGTCACGACTGTGACGCCAGCGATAGTATCATCGCTTATTAAGGTCGTAAGCGATATAATTGACCCGCGCCGGCTCATAATTGTCATGAACAAAGACACTCGGCCTATTATTAACGCTGCTGCAAACTTTAGCACCTCAAGGTGGACAGAGGCCGAGCGAGTTCAGAACATCCGGAACATCGTCCACGCACTCAAGCAACACGCGCAGCGAACGCAAGGACCAGTGACTCGAGTATTAAAAGCAGCCGGGACACAATACCAAGCCAACTGGATCAGCAACACTATTGATGTCTTGGATTGCCCTCCACATCTCGTTCAAGAGGTCACGGAGCTGCTGATGGTCAAGGAGGTCATCTATGACGCTATTCTTGATACGGACTTTGCTGAATCCGAAATTGACTTGACGAACAACCAATCTGCTCCCGTTGGTTGGGGACCCACGAAAATCAATGCACCAGATGTATGGGCCACGAACAACATTGGGCAGAACGTAATAGTTGGCAACATCGATTCAGGCGTCCGTGGGACTCACGAAGCTCTGGTTAATAACTTTGTTGGGCCATTCGGATGGTATGATCCGCGTGAAAAGACGGCGGCCCCTTTCGATGCTGGTGGCCACGGCACGCACACCATGGCCACAATTGCTGGGGAAAAAGGAGTCGGCGTCGCTCCTGGGGCCAAATGGATGGCTTGCAAAGGCTGTAGTGAAAAGGCGTGCTCGCTGTCTGTTTTAATTGCTTGTGCGCAGTTTATGCTGTGTCCGACCGATACGGACGGTAATAACTGTGACCCATCGAAAGCCCCGCATGTGATAAGCAATAGTTGGGGGACCATTCAAGGCAGTACGTACTTTCAGCCCAGTCTCGATGCCTGGCGGGCTGCTCGCATTATTCCAGTCTTTTCGGCTGGCAACTCGGGCCGCCGTGGATGCGGTTCAATTGCAACTCCCGGGGATTCACCAATGGTCTTAACCGTTGGTGCGACCGATAGAAGGGACGGTCTCGGCTCATTTAGCAGCCTTGGTCCCACCGCCGATGGCCTCGTCAAACCCGATATTTCTGCTCCTGGTGTAGGCATTCGTTCTGCTTGGAAGGGGAATGATAACGAATATATGACAATTTCGGGAACAAGCATGGCGACACCCCACGTCACGGGTACGATTGCGTTAGCGCTTAGTGCACGACCTGGTCTCAGCTTTGATGCGATGAAGACGATACTGACTGGTTCGACGGAACAGGCATTACGGAGTGCAGCTACGTGCGGCGAAACGACAAGCACGATGTTTCCAAACAATCAGTACGGTCACGGCCGCATCAATGCACTGAAGGTTGTTCAAGCAGCGATTGCATTCTAAGTTAGATGACTTTACAATTTGATCATAGATGGAGGTGATATGTTACCTCTCAATAGAAAACGAATGCTTGCACTGATATTTAAATCGCGACGTCGAATAATTAATGACAAAATGACAAATGTAAACTTTCTTTGATTGCGCGACTGCGCCAATGCCTTATGCTCAAGCTGCGACCATTATTTGGTGATCGATCCCATTTGCTGGAACCTCGACCATTAACACTAGCGAAATATGTAAGGCACGACTGATCCTACTTACTTCTTAGACAACCACATGCGATGAAACTAAAACTAACACAGCTACGTAACAATCGATAAAACTGCCGTCTTCAGATTCGAGAAATGGCACAACAAGCGATTGCTACCATCGGCAGCGGCATCAACTAGTATTCGCGCAGCTGTACCTTGGGGTAACTCGAAAATGCTCGTTAGGAAATCGCCTATAGATTGATCCACTCCAATCTGCAGACGATTCGCGAGGGCAGAGCTTTTCCTCACAATTGACAAAAGGTTGGATAAAACAGAGATATTTGTAGACTTTAAAATTTTGACGTCTTCATAAAAAATGCTAACAAGGAAAAAAAAAATCGTTCTACCATAAAAACATTTTGGCTGCATTCCGCCCGAGAAGTTTTGCTTCCCCTCGTATTTGTAAGTATGGACGCATGAAAATCGTTAAGCACAACCAAATATATTGCTAGTATCCATGGATTTCTATTCCATTCCTACGTCGACCAGAATTATCCTGTTCCGCAATTCTTGTTTATAACTGCTGAGCTGTAGGTTTTGTCGAACCTTATTTCAGTTCAACTGAAAAAGACTTGACTATTGCTGCTCCATTGATAGGTTCTAGTTTGTTAACATTTTCTCGCGATCTATCGATGTCTTCTGTCTCAAAAAAATCCATTCTTCCATGTTCTGCTGTACAATTCCATTAGCGTTCACTAAGATCTAACCCGTGGACGTGAACTTTTGATGCGAGGGGAAGACTACTCATTACTACCAATATAGCTCCTAAACGCCTATCGCTGCCATGAAAGCAGTATAATACCACCCTAACGAAGTCAGAATGTTGGCTGTGCTTTGCATTTGCCACACTTTACGTATGACGTATGGAAAATAAGGTTGTTTCTGAAATGCCGGAAGTCAAAATCCATGAGGACCGAGGTCACGTGCCTCGCGCTGCGTCAGTACTCTTATCTACCCGCATCTAATCATTGAATGGATGCGTCTGCCCCTTCGCACGCCTTTCAGTCTAAGTTAAACGAATTGCTTACGAAATCAGGTCTTGGATGACCAAGACCGATACAGCAAACGCATTGCGATAAACACAATTTGGTTTACCGCTTGAGTTATGTACAGGGTAGTCTGTGTTTCAATCAAGTCTGGTTCTCGCTGTCGGACGGCCACCAGGTCTTTCAGGCATTTTAAGAGGTACCTTCACCAAATCACAACTTTTGCCGATCTAAAGGCTATCAGCTCTGTAGAATCCTTACCAAGAACTTGATTATCCTTGTATCTTTCAGCGACACCTGAGATTTCCAGGGCCGTCACCCGCCAATGGTAATCGTAATCGGTCATGATATTTTGAACCTTCATGTTGGGACGTCTGTGGGGCCAACTGCAACTTCCTGCATGTATTTTAAGATCTGCCTTACTTTACCCCAGGCATCAGAGCCTTTTGAGCACTTACATAAAGACCAGATAGTTATTCATCCCCGTGGGCAGATCAAACGGGCCAACTACAATCTTTTTAGGCCTCGCTGGGCAATTATAATAAATATGAATCGATTCCTTAATCATCGTGTTGCCAAACAACGTCATTTTGGTCTTGAAGCAGCCGCGTGGTACTGGCTTCTGTAATGATTTAGGAAAATTATGCACGGTCGTATTGCTAGGAAGTGACCGCTATTCGAAGCTACGTAAGGCTGAATGTGTTAAGGTATGCATTATGCTTTTGCTGGCAGCATACATCCCGAAGCTCGTCACCATTTTGTGTCCTCCAAGTTGGCTTTGTGCTTTTGAACGCGTTTTCGCATCATTGATTCTTTCGTTTCGCCAAATTGATGATCGGCTCGTTGCTAGTTGAATACACATTGCCCAAGCTGCTCTACCATTGAATAAAACCATTGGGAACAAAATTTGCACAAGCCCCATCAATAGCAAGTGCAGCAGTGGTCTCAATATTCGGCTTTCTTAACGGAAAATGAAGGGGAGACTAAGCTTGCTTCAAGATTGAAAACAAGGCTATGTACGCTCCAATAAAATTCATTTTGTCGGGAAAAAAAAGTAATATGGAATACGAGGATACGCAATGAGAAATCACATTGATGAAAGAAACATAAGAAACCATTTGTTGATCTTTAGGTACCTGCGTACCCCTTTAGATTCTCATGATTGGACAAAACGCAAACATAAATGTACAATGCATTAGTTGGTTAAATTAATGACACCTCGCTTCTCAAATGGCGGCATTGCAAGCAGTCTCGCAGGCCTTCGGGAACGTAAGTAATGCGTCCGGAGGCGTTGGCATGTCCAACTACGCCGAAGAAAAAGGTACGAACACTGCTAGTGCTGCAATCTCACCGCAATAAGCACATTTGGACAATTTATATAGCAAAATGCAGCGAATTCCTACGGAATTTTACGTCGAACTTGGCCGACCCTGCACTTGGACCCAAGTATGCACAGATGATGGTAAATGTCACACATAACGATAATAACATTCTAAAGCACTGAACAAAAGCGTTTATCTATCGCAGCAAGAGGTGGCAAATCGAGAGCGGACGTCCATTCCCGTCGCCTTGGACGACGTTGAAATTGTACGTCCATACTATTGCAATACTTATTGTCGCTTCTAACTCGTGTCTAAGTTTGAAAAAGATGATCCGACTTTTGTGACTCGAATTGTGCGAAATGCTCGACGATACATCGCGCTCTTTTCAGATGCCATCGACGAGAGTCTCCCGCCTCCTACCAAAGACATTTCCGAATCTCAAGATGTGCTGGATGTGCTTCGGATGTCACGAGCGCAAGAACTGGCACAGCAACGTCAGCAACAAGACAATGAGACTCCAACTTCGACAGTCAATGCTTTTGCTTCCACTGTGTTTCCACCGGCGTTAATGCGTCGTTTCGAAGTGCATTTAATTCCAGGCGTGAAACTCAAAGCCGTGCCAATTCGAGCCGTCAAAGCCGCCAAGGTCGGGGCCTTGGTTCGCATCAAAGGCATGGTCACGAGAGTCTCGACAGTTAAACCGCTTTTGACTGTTGCTACATACACGTGCGAAGCGTGTGCGAATGAAGTGTATCAGGAAGTAAAAGCGCGGCAGTTTAATCCCCTTACGCAATGTCCAAGTGAACGATGCGAGACGAACAAGGCCCAAGGTCGACTTATCATGCAAACAAAAGCCTCCAAGTTTGACAAGTATCAAGAAGTGAAATTCCAAGAGCTACCGGATCAAGTCCCTATGGGCCACATTCCACGGTCGTTGACAGTCTACTTACGTGGCGAATTGACCCGCACGTGTGAACCTGGGGCTCTCGTCACGATCTCGGGCATTTTCTTGCCACTTCCATACTCTCCACAGCGCCAGATGCAAATGGGTTTGGTCACTGAAACGTACTTGGAAGCCACGGACGTTGTGAACCACAAGAAACGGTACTCGGCAATGGAGTCGTCGGAGCCAATGGAGAGCGCTGTGCTGCGGTTGCAAGAAGCGTCTGAGAACGTGTACGAAGTGCTTTCGCAGTCGTTAGCGCCGGAGATTTACGGCCACGAAGATGTCAAGAAAGCGCTCTTGCTGCTGCTTATTGGAGGCGTGACTAAGCGCATGGATGAAGGCATGAAGCTACGTGGAGACCTCAATGTCTTGCTCATGGGCGACCCAGGCGTGGCCAAGTCGCAGCTGCTAAAACACATTGCCACGATCGCTCCGAGAGGGATTTACACAACTGGCAAAGGCAGTTCCGGCGTCGGCCTCACCGCGGCAGTTGTACGAGACGCAACGACGAAAGAAATGACGCTCGAAGGCGGAGCGCTTGTGTTAGCCGACATGGGCGTTTGCTGCATTGACGAATTTGATAAGATGGAAGAAGGCGATCGGACAGCAATTCACGAGGTCATGGAGCAGCAGACTGTGAGTATTGCCAAGGCAGGGATCACCACGACGCTTAATGCCCGCACGTCCGTGCTCGCAGCGGCCAATCCCATCTATGGACGGTACAACAAGAAGCTCAGTGCGTCACAGAACATTAATCTTCCAAACGCACTGCTCTCTCGATTCGATCTCTTGTTCTTGTTATTGGACACGGCGAATTATGAAAAGGACGAAGCATTGGCGCGACATGTGACGTACGTGCATCGGTTTTCACGGAATCCCGAGATGAAGTTTGAGCCTGTACGTCCGGAAGTTTTGCGCTACTTTATTGCGATTGCCAAGCAATACCAACCCAGCATTCCCGAGCATTTATGCGGCTATATCGTTGAAGCTTACGTGACTTTGCGGCAGCAGGACGTGAATGATCATGCGCGGGAACGGCAGCGACAGCAATTTCGTCAGAAATATGGCGACGGTGGAGCGAACGATGCCCAAACGGCCATGACTGCTCGACAATTGCTGAGTATCTTGCGGCTCTCACAAGCTCTTGCACGTCTGCGGTTTTCAACAGAAGTGATTCATCAAGACGTGGACGAAGCCATTCGACTGGTCTACGTGTCCAAGGCGTCGCTGATCGAGCAGGACGACGCGAACGGCACTGATAGAGGCAACACAGGAGCGTACGGTCGAAGCGACCAATCGGCTGACACCACGTCGAAGATTTTTCGTCTCGTGCTGGAACTCGCGACGGATCGCAATTTAAAAGTGCTTGCTCTAAGCGACTTGGAACCAGTAGTTCTCCGCAAGGGCTACACGTCGCAGCAATTGCACGCTTGTATCCAGCATTACCAGGAACTGGAAGTGATGCAACTGTCAAGCAATGGCACACGTCTTACACTTATTTAGGTAAACACTAAAATCTCTTTGCACTAGGCTCACATTTTGATCTGAAAGCACACTTGAATATTCCACTGCGTCGATGACTCTTGACTCGATCTTTTATATAGTACGAGACTCTTCTTGTCGCCTCTGGTAGAAGAGCATGTAAGCGCTGGAACTATGAAGCTCTGGCTGTTTGATGGCTGTCACGGAAGCATCGTTAAAGCTGTACCATTCTTGCGTATCTGCATTCAGACACTCGGCAGTATAGTGGCCGCCAGGCAGCGAGCCCACGTGGTGCACAATGCCCGTGAGATCATACAAAGTGCTGCCATCAACGACTGCGTCGGCGGCACAATACTCGGCAATATCGAGACTCTGAGACGGAAAAGTGATTGAGTGACTTACTTTTTCTCGACTCAACGTAGAAAACGAGAACCGCTTGAGATGAAGCACTAGAATCTTCGGAAGTCGGTAGATCGAGATCTTCTTCATTACAGATCGCGGAGTCTTACACTTGGAGCAATAAAACGCCGCGTCATCGCACAAAACTTCCTTTTCAGTATACACCTTAAGACAGTCATAAATCGACACGTTTTTTACACTGGTTGCTGCATCCGTGACTGTCCGGAGTCCAGCGAAAAAGCCACTGGAAACGCGTAAAGGACTCGGTTTGGTACTTTTCTTGGGCACTGGCAATGACAAGTCCCAGAAAATATCAAAGCAAAGCGACCGATAGTTGCACGTCTCACAGCAAATTTCGGACCGCAGTTGGCCGGAAAAGAGCGTTGACAAGGCGCTTACGTTCCGTTCGTAGTAGAATCGCCAGTACTCGTCCGAGACGTCGCGGTCGTTTGCTTCCGGTCGGTCTTGAATCTCGTAGTACGCAGGTTTTGTCGTAACTTCATTCAATTCTTCGTGGAGTCCATCCAGCAAGAACCGCAGAAACTCTTGCGCGTCTTGCTGGTCGTACCCGAGGAATCGGGACGCGACGCGCCCAATCACGCGCTTGAGCTCGTCAGGTTTCGTGGCCGTGAATTGGTCTCCTGTCCACAGTGCCTTTATTAAGTCTCCAAAGGCACTTGCTAGCGCTCCTTGAGTCGCACTTGCAACGTTGATCTTTGGTGTGAAGCCGTCCTGACGGAAGTACGTGAGGATGGCTGGTACATTGCTCACGCACTGCAGACAGCTGTTCATGAAGCTGTTTGAAGCAAAAAGCGTTAAAAGAGACTGAAAGATATACATGAAAGGCATCGTACCACGTATTGCCGAGGTTTTGTAGCCCAACGAGTCCTCGAATAGGCTCTGCGTTCTCCGTTTTCGAGTCCTTTATCGAAGAATTATTTCCAGCATCGGAACCTTCACAAGTGATCTCTTGGACGGAGCAGCTCTTTGTGGACTGCGTGACAGGATGGAATGGAAAGCGAGCCAACGATACCAGTGCGGACGTTGTGCGGGAAGTAATTAGTCGAGTATTACGATTCATTAGAAGAGTCGTGGCCTTGGCGTGGGCACTACTGGTGGACTTTACGCTTGCGAGGTTTGTGGACTTGTTTGTGGACTTGTTGATGAACGGCACTCGCATGTACACTGTAAATCGACAAAAGACACGTGAGCCGCTGCGAGCAGGGGCGGAAATAGTGATTGTACCTCCTTGAAAGCGGTCTTGCGGCTTGAACATGTTGGACTGCTGCTGCTCCACCGCGGTCTGTGTGAGGCGTAACATGGCAATTCGACACGAAGGCCACACCAAAATGGGCCATGCGCGTCGTCCTCTGCTCTCGATCCCCCGTGGACGACACCATGAAGGTCTCAGGAAGAAGCAGACCAGAGATGGGAGCACCGAATACTTTCGTGTCCAATTCTTGAAGTATGTGTGCCCCTTTGATTGAACGAACTCGTCAATTCTTTTCGAAAGCGAAATTTCTGTTTTTTAGCTCAGGGTTGGGCAATCTCTGTCCGACTGCCGGCACTTTGTGCGCATAATGAACTAGAGATCATCCTGGCGGGAAAAATCTCTTTTCTCGAAAAGCGAACAATTTCACAGGTACAGTGCGCATACTCAACAAGCACGGACGATCCACAATCGATACCCCGTCTCAAAAGTCGGTGTTTGTACGATTAAAAACATGAACTATTGAGAAGGGGGTTACAGATCAAATCTCTTCGTGAACAAATACCCACGTAGGCTTTTAACCTATTTATCTAGAAATCGTACATAGTGCGGATCAACACTCCGTGGCTGAGGATTCTTGCCCATAAGCTGTCACGATGTCGCTGCCGTTGCGTCGCCTTTTCGGGGGCTTGCGAGTAAATGCGAATCAGACAGTCCGCCGCGGGCTTGAGGATTTCTTCCCGGTTCAAAAAGCTGTAGGCGAGGGCGCCAAGGCGAGTAGTTTAACTCAAGTACCGGCCAATGTCGGCTCGAAGCAAGTAATCGTGGGCGGTGATTGGAAGGCATGGATGCTGCGCGAGAAGAGCACCGAAGACTTGCACAAATTGTGGTTTGTACTGCTAAAGGAGCGTAACGCACTACTCACGGAGCTGCAGCAGTGCCGCGCCAAGAATCTGGTCATGCCGAACCCGACGCGACGGACGAAGGTCAAGAAATCCATGGCTCGAATCAAACATGTGCTGCACGAGCGGAGCACCATCTTTAAGGAAAACCAGGCCAAGAAAGCGGCTGCGAAAGCTGCAGAGATATAATTGGAAAAATGAAGTGAAGGGAGAGGTTACTTCAGAGGGTATCAGACCTTCACAGAGAATTGGGAGCAGTTCCTGCTACTAATTTGTAGTATTACCTTGTTTCATATCTTTTTACCTTGCTTCATGACCTACCTCAGCCTTTACCTAGTGAGACTGAGAGAGTGAAGCTCGTTCCGTTGTCGTCGCTTCCAGCAGCCTTCCTTTCTACGCGACAAAATCCTTGAGCAATTCTTACCTGCAAAAGGTGACCAACATTTACTCATGTCCTCGTCAAGCTTATCCTTAAGATACCGCAACTTCGATTTTGCTTCAGGAACAAAGCTACATTCACTACAATTTACACTCGGTAGCACTGCTATGGCCAACAAAACGCCATTCGATGTGCAATTGTTCCATCATCGTTCGTCAAGATCGTAGATAACAGTGTTACTAAAGAAAGTGGTAATATTCGAGACTGACATTTCACTTATGTCAATACAAAAAAGAATGAGGCATTGACTTCAGCAATTCGCAGTCGCTTTTTGTGATAAAATACATTTGTGTATTATCCTTGTTTATAAAACGAAAATGGGACAAACCAGAGCAAATAAATTACTTTCACAGTCTCACAGCAATTATTTATAAGAAAGCGTGATTTACTACCGAGTTGAGCGAATAAATAGCTAAAAAGGTGGTTATTGAAGCCCTCTGTTGACATTGACGACACGAATCTTGCGACGAATCAACAATCCTTTCCAGAAAAGGTTTGTGCTCCTATCACGCTATCGCAAGTCAGAATATCCTTAGCAAAAGAGACTTTCTCAGCTGTACCTCTTCAAGTCATTATAAAAATCACCTCAAAGCTGTGCTCAGAAGTACATTTTCAATCATTTGATGGCTCGCGCTGATACTACCGCTCACGGAACTCTGCACAAAGTCAAGAAGTGCGCCAACCTTGCGCGCTTGATGCGATTCTTTCCAATGATGCACTTCCGGCCGAATAATGTAGCACGTCTGCATTAGCGTGCAATCCTCCTGCCCCAAGACAGGCGGTTTGACCACAATGTACCCTTTCTCTAGAAAGCGGATGCCTGAAGTCAATTCAGCCGAGAACTCGACCGTGTCGGTAATCGTACGCCATACTACAAGAATGCGGTCGTGTTCCACGTATCGGCGAATAATGTGCTTCACGTGAAAGTCGCCATTTGTCTGGCCGTTTGTGATTTTTACGCCGTATTGTTCCATAACGGTGTCGTCGCTTGTTTCCACGTGCAGTGGCTGCTTCTGGTAGTAGGTGCGATGCGGCATGTGGTCCATTGAGTGAGCAAAGTGCCGCCAAACGGCTTTCCCTGTTGTGCGCACGTCAAAAGGCATGAGTTTGTTCGCATTGATCGCCAGCACCATCCCTTGCGCTGCGTCGTGCTCAATCTTTGCGTTGCAATTGGCCGTTTCCAAGTGTCCCAAGCCATTGGCTTTAAACACATTGTCAAGCTCGTGGCGAGACTTGTCAATGTCCATGAGCAAGAGATGATCTTCATGCGCTGCTTCAGATCCGAGCGAAGCCATTACACTACGACTTGGCTTGCTGGTAATCCCAAAGACCTGCCATAAAACGCAAAATCAAACGATAAGTCTATACTATTGAAAGCATGCGACCATGACGATTCTTTACCCGTTCGCAGTGGCCCTTTTTCAAGATACGTTCGAGGCTTTTAGCCAGCTGAAGTTGTTTTTCTACTACGAGCTTAAGCCGCACGTTCTCGCGCTCTGCCTTTTGCCTCTCGAGCGCTTGACGCTGCGCCATGTCCGACCAGAGCGAAGCCGTGCGCCCCGTTGGGTTCGCGATAGGTAATACGGTTGCACAGAGCGCACGTCGCCTTGTTGCCACGTTGCTTTGCCTTCCTTGCAATGCCACCGAAGAGGATAAACATGGTGTTGATGCAGTCTCAAGTTTGGGCTTGCTCCGCCTTTGATTAAGCTGAAGCTGCAGATCCGTCACTTTTTGACGAAGATACACCAGCTCTTCTCGACGCAAATCACGGGCACGATTTGAATGCTTGCGGGTCTGTTTCGCACGTTTTCTCGTATTGATCGAAGTCGGCGGTGAAAGGCTCTTGATAGCCGATGAAATGCTGCAATTATCGACGCAAGACAGTTGTATCGGTTCCATACACGGTTGCAATTGTGGTGTAATTAGCTGCGATGGGGGAGTCAAGTTGACTATGGAGAGGCTCTGCTCCGTTAGCACAGGGAGCTCAAAGTCCATCTCCAGCTCGCCGGTACACGCGTTAACTTCCAAATTCGCCCACGAATCAGCGCCAAATGTCCAGGGGATTGATTCCTCACAGTTATTGAGAGAGAAGAGCGCTTCCTCCAGTGTTTTGGAGTCATCCGGTGGCATCGCGATTGAAGTCTCTTTAAGCTCTTCCAAATGTCTTTAGCTGACTTAAGTACTGTAAAAAATCATTTCGTCTCATTTTGTTTCCTAAAGATTGAATTAAGCTCTTTCACGAATCTGAACAAAAAATAAATCAGATCTTTCCCGATTTGATCAACAAGCAGAATACTTCTTCAACACGATATCGACGTAACGAGTTTGGAGTAACGGTACAATCAATTTGGTGGCTAATTTAAGAAAAGTCGGCTTGACGTACTGAACTATTCAATGTCTTGACTTAAAATAAATGAATCAGTAGAGACTCTTTACACACCACCCATTCGCGCGTCTAGCAGCGAATGGCGGTATTTAATCAAAGGTTTTAATCAATTAATTAACACAACTGCCGCAATATCACCATGATATGGTAATATTAAGATTACCTTAAAGATAGTATAATTTATTCTTTATTATTCCTCTTAAAGATTTTAATATTAACGCAACGAGCTACCCCGTTACACACTTGCATGATGTGGTTGCTAAACAATCTTGTTGACTGTTTTAATTCCATCTGTAATTTTGATGAGTTAGATTTCCACATTGTCAAACTCTACTTTTAGGTCGGGTGAGCTAGCGTTATTTATTCAATGCTTCTTTTCTCTCACTTTTAGTTCAACAGAAAAGTGTGATTTGAGGACTGGTCCAGTGCGAGAGAAGCGTTTTTGCCGATCTGTTAAGACTCGGTGTGGCCATCTGGCAGAAAGTAGTTTTTCTTTTTTTTATCCTGCGGAACGATTTCTTCTGGAATGTCTCGTTCCTGTTAGTCGAAAATGAGTCCAAACCTTTATTGGGGCCTTAAAATCATGAAGCATACCGTAGACAGTGAAAGTTACATGCCACCACGCCCACGCAGTAATCACTGTCACATTTCCATATTGAATATCAATTCTTTTTCGTAAGAATCCAATCGATAAACAAATCATCTAAGAAAGCCCAGCATGCTATTGCACGATGATGAAAGAGAAGCCTTGGAGGCTGCGCTATCCCTTGTAGACGACTTTCCGCACGTAACGCCAGTGTGTGGAGATCCGCAGCTCGCTAGTGAAGCGTTGCGAGGATTGTCCCTCCCGTCGTGTTCCCTTGGTGTTCCAACGAGCACGGACACAGGTGGAGACGGCGAGGACGGAATTGTGGATGAGGAGCTGGAAAGTCTGCTTCTTGAAGTAGGCCTGTCGAGCTCTTTACTGCTGTATCAGAAAATGAAGTCTGGGACTTCTGCAGAAGATTTTACTGCGCACGAGACACCTTCCAGCACGAGCGGTGCTTGTAAGGCCAACAACGACCTTAAATCTGAGCATCAAGAGCAGGACCATGGAACGGCTCTACAAAGCTCCCACGAGAAGTATAGTACGAATGGAAAGACCAAGAAACGCGTACGATTGAACCCGAATCGAGCCCGGGACAATCGGAAGAACGAGCTGGCTTACTTACGCAACAAGGTGAAGCAAATGGAGGAACAGGTAATGTCTCTTCGCCAATCCTTTTCGGAATACAAGCCTTTTGGTATGGCAACGACTGCAACGAGATCGATTCTAAACTCAGCAGATACGCCCCCGCTATGGCGCGACATGGCGTCCACGCAGCAGCTACGTCGGGAGGAGGCCGAGCGTGAGAATGCGCGACTTAAGCTGGTTCTGGAGAGTCAAATTAAACTCGCAAAGAGTATGGAGACGGTCATGCAGCGACGAACACGACAGCAACTCGCTGGCTTTAATGGGATCGTAAGCAACGTTGTTGGCAACGTACAAGGCTCAACGTGGGACCTTCTTCTTGATAAAGATACGTACGATGCACTGCTTGCTGGTGCCGAGACAGCGTACTACGAGGTGGACGAAGTACTGGCTGCGAATGGGTTAACTATTCTCGAAACTGCTTGTGCCAATGCTCGATTACGTGAAGGGTCTGAAGGCATGTACGTGGACATTTTTACCAACAAAATGCTTCCATTTGATTTCAAGACGGCCGCGGAGGCCGTGTGGACCCATTTTCGAGGAAGCGAGAAACACCGCGGGAATTTATATGAAAACATCTCAAAGGTACGACGATGTGAGATACTTTTTTTAGTACTTAAGTCGTTTCGTCACTTAAAATCATTTATCGCTACGACTGTATAGGATGTCGAGTCGTCGTCGGACACTGTTGCCGAAATGTTTGCTATCGAGTTCATGGCGAATGACTTGGCTGCTGACTTTCGCGTGAAACAGGTCGTGCGCCGCTATATTGAAGACGATAGGCAGGTTGTTGTCTGGGTATCCACGGCGTCAGCGCTTGAGAATTCCAAGTCCCCGTTTGCGAGCTTTGGCTTTCAAGAAAAAGGCTACGTCATTAGCAAACGTGTGCGTGGGTGTGGCAACGTTTCGATGTTTCAAACGTGCTGCTTGGTCTCACCTCAAATGTCCGAAGCCGGTTCGTTTGACTTGTCCACTGTTAGCACTTTTACGGAATTCGTGCTGAGCTTCATGTTCGCAACCATTACGTCGAGCCAACAACTCATTGAAAACATGTTAATAGACCAATCGTTGCATCAATCGTTGTGCGCACAAGAAGCTTAGTGACACAAATTAAATTTAATAGAACATAGGATCTTTGAATGCAAAGGACATTTCTTTCAAACTAAAGAGCGATAGTTTCGTTGTTAATAGCGCAAATAGAGGCATTTTGCCACGCTTAAAAAGTGCATATAATTATCAAGGACCGATCAATTTCCGTATTACATTTAAAAGGTTACTTAAATTGTGTTCTGCTCTAACTATGGCGTAAAATTTGGCAGCCACACGTAAAAAAACAGAAGACTTCTGACGTTAGGAGATCTGAAAATGTAGTGAGGCCGTTTGACCAGACCCTTAACCGGAGCACGGATTATACCGATCAAAACAATACCAACGCAGAGTGTGGATGTTTGTTGGCTGGCACGTCGTAATGCGGCCATGCTCTTCTTAGACACACACCCTAGCACAGCGAAGAAGCGGTTTAATCAGCTTCTCTTGCGTGCAGTGAGGTAGTTGCGGTGGGCGCGTTAGCGACCTCACCCAACACACTAAGTATTATGTGTAACGGGGTGTATCGTTACATGAAATTAACACTTAAAGGTTGTTAACTAATATATTATCTAAAAGGTCCTTAGTTCGTCTTGTCGTACTACTCTAAGTCTAGTAACACAACGATGAGTCGATCCCATCGTTACATACAATCATGTAGTGTCGTCCGTGCCCTATGGACATTAGTATCAGTAACCAACATGCTTACCAATACCCCCCCTCGACTAGAAGTCTCTGATCTTCGCTTTGTCCAGCAGTGACTCGAACTTCTTCGTCGAAATCGGTTTGGTCAGAAAATCAGCCAGCTGTGACTTGGTTTCAGTACACTGCAGCTCAATAATCTTGTCCTTCACTTGTTCACGCACAAAATGGTACCTGATGTCGATGTGCTTCGCTCGACTTTGATAGCCGTCGTTCTTAGCGATAGCGATTGCACTCTGGTTGTCTTCATGAATCATAACCGCGTAATTAATCTGCACTTGCATCTCCTTAAGTAGACTTCTTGTCCACACTACCTCCTGTACACATAACGAAAGAGCCATATACTCTGCTTCTGCCGTGCTTAGCGCCACGCTCTGCTGCATCTTCGACTTAAAAATCACAGGTGCGCCATTAATCATCACAAGAACTCCTGAAGTCGACCTGCGATTGCACTTGTTACTTGCCCAGTCCGCATCCGTGTACGCACTCAGCTGAAGATCGCCAGAAACTCCTTCGTAGCAAATACCTTTGCTCTTCGTTGTCTTCAGGTACCGCAAAACTCGAATCGCAGCATTCCAATGCTCTTCGTGCGGAAATTCCAAATGGCGACTTAGTTGACATACTGCATACGCAATATCTGGTCTTGTTCCTGTTGCCACATACAACAGCGACCCCACTAACGACCGATACGGTCGATTCTTCATTCTTGTGTCAATTTTGTCCATCTTGATCATCGCTTGACCTTCAACACTTGGATTTGACACTGTTTTCGCATCAACTTGATTGAACTTCTCGACCATTCTTGTTATACACGATCCTTGGCTGATGTTCAGTCTTCGTTTTTCACGCAGGTACTTGACTTCGATTCCGAGAACGTATCGAACGCTACCAAGTATCTTCATCTGGAAACGACTTGATAGTTGCTCTGCCACATCATCCATAGCACCTGTAGAATCAGCTCCAATTAGAAGATCGTCCACATATAATGCAGCGAAAATCCACGAGCCCTTGGTCTCTTTGACGAAAATGCATGAGTCTGCCGCGCATGAGGTGAACCCCATATCTACAAAAACGCACGAAATTGTCTTGTACCATGTTGCTGCCGCTTGTTTTAGCCCATACAGGCTGCGATTCAACTTGAACACTTGGTCACGTCCTGCACTAACTCCTAGAGGAGGGTATACGTACACCTCTTCTTCCAAAATGCCATATAGGAATGCAGTGTCGACATCATATTGATGGATAAGCATTCCCTTTTGGCAACACACCGCCAAAAATACTCGAATTGAGTTGAGGTTCGCCACCGGTGAATATGTCTCCATGTAATCAATTCCATACGTCTGCCTGTAGCCAAGTGCTACGAGACGTGCCTTGTATCGTTCAATTTCACCATTTTCGTTCCGTTTAATCGCAAAAACCCACTTGGTTCCGATCACCTTCTGCCTTGGTCGCTGCGTTTGTATCGTCCAGGTGTTCTTATCTTATAGTGCCTTAAGCTCAGCTTGTATGGCCTTGTTCCAATCATCGCGATGAGGTGACCTAAGAGCCTCTTCATATGTCACTGGGGTCTCGAACGCTGAACAAGCTTGTTCGTACCCAATACGCAGTCTCTTCGTGCCTCTTTCTTGACACTCATCTGCTCCGTGATTAAAGTCTCCACCTGTACCACTTACAGGTCCTAGCGCTTGAGATTGTCCATTTGGAACCGATTCAAATGGAACAATCGCTGTGTCTTCGGGACGTCGAAAGCTTGTCCGTCGACTTGGTCGTATCACCATCTGCCCTTGCCTTGACACTTCTTCAGCTGCTTCTTGATCTTCTTCAATCATTGTCACATCATCAATCTCAAACATGGGGTCCTCAACATTATTTCCCATGTGTCCATGCATCTCGTTGTTGCATCCAGATGGTAACACCATCGTTGTCGTACATCCATCTTGTACGTTACTCTCTTCTTGTGGATCTGGACCGTTATCCACGTCCATGTCCACGTCTTCCGTTTCTTGAAAATTCTCTTGATTTATTGAGACAACGTCTTCATCATGAGCAGCACGAATCTCTCGGTCACTTGATCTGCTGTACTGTTGTACGTACTGAAGTGGTGGTCTTTCATCGAAAGTAGCCGATCTCGTGTACGTCACTCTCTTGGCATCTTCATCCCATACTCGAAACCCCTTGACTTGGTCAGAGTACCCTAGGAAAATGCATCGAATTGCTTTCTTGGTCATCTTGGTCCTCTTCGACTTGTCAACATGTGCATATCCCCTTGATCCAAATACACACATCTCAGAGAGGTCAGGTTTCTTCCCGAAAATAAACTCGTATGGAGTTGTTGTCGGGTGACTGGCACACGGAACTCGGTTTGTCACATAGACAGATGTGTTCATTGCCTCAGCCCACCAAATCTTGTCCACTTGCATATGACTGATCATTCCCCTGGCTCGCTCTGTCAGTGTCCGGTTCATGCGTTCGGCCAGCCCATTCTGTTGTGGTGAATATGGTACCGTCGTTTGGTGAATGATACCAAATTTTCGACACATACCAGAGAAACGTCTGTTGACGTATTCCGTTCCGTTGTCCGTCCTGATACACTTGATCTTCTTGGACAGTTGGTTCTCCATAAGTGCCTTGTACTCAATGAAGCGATCTGCCACTTCCGACTTGTTTTCGATATAGTATGCGACTACATATCTTGAAAAATCATCGATGAATGTCACCACGAATCTTGATCCTCCTTGAGACTTCGTTTCCATAGGTCCCATCACATCACTGTGGACCAACTCCAACAGTTTCTTCGTTTTCACGTGTCCGTAGGGTGTTTTTGGAAACGTCTTGACGGTAGCTTTGCCCATGATACACCCTTCACAGATCTCGAAATCTTCTTCACTGCCTTGTTTCTTCTTGATCTTCAGTCCATCGACGCAACTTGCCAAGCCCTGAATCATTTTACTTGGAAGATGACCTAATCTTGCATGCCACATCTGTAGATCAGCCGCTCTTGATTCGCCACTTGATGTATGCTCTTGATTGGTTTCTTCGCATATGAGAGCTGACTCAACCGGGCTGCAATCTAAGACGTACATCTTGTTCTGTCGTGGTACTTCAGCAATTACTTCCGCGTTGCTTCTGATTTCACAACTCAGATCTGAGAAGATCACTTGAAGACCTTTTCTTGACAGTGCCGATATAGACAATAGCCTTCGGTCTAATCCCGGCACCCATAGTGTCTCTTCGATCCGAATCACTTCTCCACTCTTGAGTTTCACGCGCACTGTTCCAACACCTTTTGCCTCCACTTCGCTTCCGTCTGCAATGGTTATCATGATCGGGTCCCTCAGTGAGTCTATACTCAAGAACTCATCTCTGTCGGGACACATGTGGCTGCTTGCCCCACTGTCCAATAACCATCCAGCTGACGTCTTAATTGAAGCCGTGAATGCTCTTTCTTCTCCAGATCGCTCGGTCTCCACTTGTACCGCCTTGCAATCTTGACGCTTGTGCCCATATTTGTTTCATCGGTAACATCTCCCCGAGAACTTTTCGCCTCTTGAACTTGGTCTCCCTTCATGTCGGCGCGGTCCTTTCTTGTACCTTGAAAAATGCGTACTCTTTAGTGCGACTTCTTGGTGCTCTGACCTGGCCATTCCATCGTACTCTCGTCTCAGCATTTCCTTGGCATGAAATAGTGTCATGCCGGGCATGTTCTCAATTATCTTGACGATGGAGTCATAGTCTCTCGTTAGACTACCCAATAAAATGACCAAATGTTCCTCCGGTAGGATTTCTTGCCCGACAGCTTGCATAGTCATGCACAGCTCGTCAAATCTCAGGAAGTGGTCCATGATGCTTCCTCCCTTGGCCAACTTGAACTCATGTAGTTGCCTTCTAAGCTGCACACGGTTGTGCATGCTTTGTCGCAGGGAGAAATTCTTCAGTATGTCCCACGCTTCGGCCGTTGTCTTAGCCGTGCGAACCATGGACTGAAGATTTGTGCTGATCATTGTTGACACAATCGCGAAGGCCTTCATGTCATTGACTTTCCAAGTCGACGCGGTTGCGTCTCCTTCTTCTGGGGCCTTCATAGCGTCCAGATGCTCTAGAAATCCCTTCTTTGCCAACTGCATCCTCGCTTTGAACTCCCACACGAAGTAGTTATCTTCGCGGAGTATGTCGCCCGCGTCAGGCGTAGTTGGGCTCATAACCTTTAGAGTTTTGAAAACAGCCAAGGGCGATGTAGGGAAGAAACACTTAGAAGAAGGTAAAATGAAAAGTGAATTATCATCTAGCTAGGTCCTTAGTTCGTCTTGTCGTACTACTCTAAGTCTAGTAACACAACGATGAGTCGATCCCATCGTTACATACAATCATGTAGTGTCGTCCGTGCCCTATGGACATTAGTATCAGTAACCAACATGCTTACCAATA
>NC_090617.1:4875622-4880093 GCF_004359215.1 Bremia lactucae
AAGGTTGTTAATTAATATATTATCTAAAAGGTAGATAATATTTGGAGGATATTACTTTATATAGTAATATTCAGAATTCTTATCCATAAATAGGTATAGACCATTATACATATTTATTCCGCAGACTAATCAGCGGTAGGAGTAATCAAAGAGAGTTACAGATAAGATAGAGATAAGAATTCTATTACATGTTTAGTATTAGATTATAATTAAGTTAGCATTTACAAAGATAGAACAAGAGACACTTAATTATATTTAATACAGTTTTCATTTTACCCTTTTACAGCTAGTTGCCTTAAGAGAAGCCTTCCTCTGCACGTACTAGTGTACGTGAAATAACGTAGGGCACCACTCGCAACTGAAGCAGTGCGAAGTAGACTTGTACTGAAGCAGTACAAGTCGTAGTGCCCCGTTACACTCATCTCTTACGAGATGAGCCAAGGGATTGAGAACTTCCGATTCTTTTACGAGCGCGGGAAGTGCTAGTTCTCCGATGGACCTTCTGTCGAGGAAGGAAACAAGTGATTGACGCGATGGCATTTAATTGGTCAAATTGAGCAAATCATTGAATTTTTATGACGTTGTTATTAGTATTTTTTGTATTTTGTGCGGAGGTAATTTATCACTCGCTTGAGTAAAAAAAATTGTGGCTAGCTTATAATAATGCCGCCGTTGCCGTAACCATCACAGCTGCTGCCACAGCCGCAAAACCTTGAAATAACGACTTACTTGAACCGTCGCTGATTAAAATTTTGTCTGGTGCTTCAGTCGCATCACCACCTTCGAAGTCCGATACCGGAGTGCCTGCCGACAAAGCATCTGAAGGCGACGAATCAAGAAAGTCGCTCGAGACGCGTGCTGACTCGCAAGCAGGTACATTTGATTCATCGTAAGCGAACGAGCATGTAAATGTGTGCTTGCTGGAGGCATTTTGCATGAAGAACTGGCTAGGATCGTCGCTGTTGAACTCAGCAGCCGTAACCATTTGCACGTTTTGGAAAATAGCGCCGCCGGAACTTTTAAAAATAACATGCTCGATGAAACTCAAGTGATTTATGCTTGTTCTACTAGCCTCGGAGGTGCAAGACGATACCGAAAACTCGGCAGTGCTGTAAGCAGTCGGGGCAGCCGCGAATACAAGAGTCGAAAGCAGTTTCATTGTGATGAGTGGGACTTCAAATGGACTTAATGGTTTGCTAACGCGTTAGAAAATGACTTTAAGAAATGTAGTAGCTTTCGTCATTGGGGTACAAAATAATGAATGGATGACCTTGCTCAGTCGTGCGATTTGCCCAACTATCATTCTTGTAATGATAGGTTGAATGCAGAATGTAATGTATTCAAGGCTTTGACGAAATTCTGAAAATTTCACTTCTTGCGTGCATAGCTTTCGCATATGCAACGCCTCGGAAGATCGAAGATTTATCCTGGATATGATTTGCAGTTCGTTGGGATGCGAATCGACTAATATTCCGCGATACGACTATAATGAATGTCATAGGTATCACTTAATTTTATTGTAACATTAAGTTTCTTACAAAGTCAGCTGCATCCTCGATACAGTAAATGATTATTTGATCGATGGGGAAGCAATATGGTTAATAAACTTAACACACAACAACATTCGTCGGAGGCGGTAGATCAATAATTGCAAGTTATAATGAGAAAAATGGCAGACGAGGCTGAAAATAATGGCCAATTGAGTCAGATGACCATTGAGGATCGATGACATAAATAATCGTTTTCACCGCACAGAAATTGCTGATGATATCGGCAACATCGATAAGCGAAGGAGATAAATATGCTCGCACCCCATGTTTGCAATGAGGGACTTATAGCTCTGTTGTCAGTTGATTTTGAAAATTCGTTAAAAAAACATCCTTTAAAGTTTGACACGATTTAGCTAACCAGATGAAGGTATAATGCGCAATTGGCAATTGCAAATCGTTGACCGCTTCTATTAGCAAAATGAATAACATTGACAACCAAGTAAGACCTGCTCGACACTTGATCAGACAATTCAAGGGTCATGGCTAACAGTGCGCAGTCGTAAGCATATCGCCATCTTTTACAGCACATGCCAACTTTAGAAAAGTACGAATGATCCAGCTACTTCCGCTTTATCAATTAAGCACATCGCCTAGCTTAACAATCATTAGTCCTCAATACACCGAAAGCCCTATTCGTAACAAAAGACACTTTGAAGCATTTGTTTTTATCAAGATAATCTAACGAGATGTTATATTGAATAGTTCCCCATACAAAAAGCTTTATCACGAATACAAGTGTGTTCATTAACAAGGAACTATCTTCAACTGTTTTGTATACACGAACAACAAGATTATGGACACTCTAAAAAGCAAGCGCTGCCTTCACAACCTTCTGGGCATCGATGCGTCCATGACCGTACTGGTTGTTTGGAAATACCGTGTTTGGCGTTCCGCCACAAGTCAGGCCCGCACTCGGCAAGTTTTGAATCATTGAACCTTCCAGTATCGTTTTCATGGCCTGGAAGCTGAGACCGGGACGTGCGCTTAAAGCCAATGCAATTGTACCAACAACGTGAGGCGCGGCCATACTCGTTCCTGAGATCGTGTTATAATCGGCATCACTGCCCTTCCAAGCGGAAAGGATGTCGTTACCAGGGGCTGAGAAATCTGGTTTGACACGACCATTAATGGCGGGACCAAGACTGCTGAAGGGGGCCAAAGCATCGCTCGAATCCGTGGCTCCAATTGTAAAGACCTTGGGCGACTCGCCTGGGTATGCAATTGAGCTGCATCCTTGCCTGCCCATATTGCCTGCGGAAAAGACGGGAATGATGCGAGCAGCTTCCCAGGCATCAAGACTGGCCTGAAAGTAAGTACTGCCTTGGCTGGCTCCCCAGCTATTGTTGACAATATGCGGAGCCTTGGTGGGGTCACAATTCTTGCCGTTCGTATCCGTGGGGCACAGCATGAATTGCGCGCAATCGATTAAAAGTGACATAGCACACGATTTATCTCCACAGCCCTTGCAAGCCATCCACTTGGCTCCAGGGGCGACCCCGACACCATTGCCCCCAGCAATCGAGCCCATGGTGTGCGTTCCGTGGCCACTATCGTCGAACGGCTTCGCAGTCTTTTGACGTGGATCGTACCATCCGTGTGGTCCAACAAAGTTTTTGACCAGAGCCTCGTGACTACCTCGAACACCCGAGTCGATATTTCCGACGACAACGTTTTGTCCAATGTTGTTCGTAGCCCACACTTCCGGCGCATTGATTTTCGTGGGTCCCCAACCAACAGGAGTGTTGCTCTTCGTGGAAGCATTCGTAGACTCAATAGTATCTAGAGTGAGGATGGCGTCATAAATCACTTCCTTGACCGTCGTTAGATCGACCACTTCTTGAACGAGATCTGGAGGACAATCCAAAACTTCGATGGTGTTGCTGATCCAATTGCTCTTATATGGTGTTCCTGCTGCATCCAGGACTTGTGTCACTGGACCTTGCGTTAAACGTGCGTGCTTCTTGAGGGCCTTGACAATATTCCGAATGTTTTCGACTCGCTCCGCTTCCGTCCAGACATCGGTGCTGGTGTTGGCAGCAGCAGTAATGATGGGCTTGGTGTCTTTGTTCATGATGATGATGACCCGTCGTGGGTCAATTAACTTGCTCACGACCTTGATTAGCGACGAGACTACCCTTGGTGTCACGGTTGTGACGGTGCCAACTAAATTGGAAACCAATCCGGTTGGAGCTCCCGAAGCGATAAATAGGAGTATGGCAGTGACCAGAATGAAGGACAAACACCCAGGTCGCACCATAATAATCGTATATTATTGCGTCACGTGGAGATCGAGAAGATTGAAAAGGGTAGTCTGCCACCCAGAAGACGAGTTTAGGAATGAAGAAAAGCGAATGAACAGTGCAATAGCTGAAATTTCATCTCTTTTAGCGCTGTTTATTGCAGTCGTTATTACATTAAGCTTTTTTTGCTCGTGTATCCTAGAGACATATTCGAGGGATGGCTCAGTTATGTCGTGTAGTGAGGCTAGTCAACCTTGTCGACAGCCTCGAATTTTTTTAAGCTAAGTAATGGTAACGTCACAACAGCAAAGAAATAAAAAAAGTTAAGTGAACTCTTGCGGGTCAAACGCGTTTCACTTGGAATGCGATGTACAATCCTAATAACACCACAGTATGATACTAGAAAATGGTTCTCCACAACTTTCTGTGAATACTTAAAAAAGCTTAAAGTTTCAGTGAAAACGTTAAATGCTAGAAATGAAGAAATGGACACCACAATAGCCCAAATGATCCTTGGTTTTCTGTCTGATATGGGGATTAATTTCTGACTTAATAAGTCAGATTGGAAGGAGCCAGTACAGTCCGTTTCCCAACTCTGATAAGGTCATTTTTAGAGGGAAAGTCCGACTTCTGTCGAAGCAAGCTGCAGACAAAAAGGGTATCTGCACGCTATAAACTCGC
>NC_090617.1:4882621-4903803 GCF_004359215.1 Bremia lactucae
TTCCAATCTGACTTATTAAGTCAGAAATTAATCCCCATATCAGACAGAAAACCAAGGATCATTTGGGCTATTGTGGTGTCCATTTCTTCATTTCTAGCATTTAACGTTTTCACTGAAACTTTAAGCTTTTTTAAGTATTCACAGAAAGTTGTGGAGAACCATTTTCTAGTATCATACTGTGGTGTTATTAGGATTGTACATCGCATTCCAAGTGAAACGCGTTTGACCCGCAAGAGTTCACTTAACTTTTTTTATTTCTTTGCTGTTGTGACGTTACCATTACTTAGCTTAAAAAAATTCGAGGCTGTCGACAAGGTTGACTAGCCTCACTACACGACATAACTGAGCCATCCCTCGAATATGTCTCTAGGATACACGAGCAAAAAAAGCTTAATGTAATAACGACTGCAATAAACAGCGCTAAAAGAGATGAAATTTCAGCTATTGCACTGTTCATTCGCTTTTCTTCATTCCTAAACTCGTCTTCTGGGTGGCAGACTACCCTTTTCAATCTTCTCGATCTCCACGTGACGCAATAATATACGATTATTATGGTGCGACCTGGGTGTTTGTCCTTCATTCTGGTCACTGCCATACTCCTATTTATCGCTTCGGGAGCTCCAACCGGATTGGTTTCCAATTTAGTTGGCACCGTCACAACCGTGACACCAAGGGTAGTCTCGTCGCTAATCAAGGTCGTGAGCAAGTTAATTGACCCACGACGGGTCATCATCATCATGAACAAAGACACCAAGCCCATCATTACTGCTGCTGCCAACACCAGCACCGATGTCTGGACGGAAGCGGAGCGAGTCGAAAACATTCGGAATATTGTCAAGGCCCTCAAGAAGCACGCACGTTTAACGCAAGGTCCAGTGACACAAGTCCTGGATGCAGCAGGAACACCATATAAGAGCAATTGGATCAGCAACACCATCGAAGTTTTGGATTGTCCTCCAGATCTCGTTCAAGAAGTGGTCGATCTAACGACGGTCAAGGAAGTGATTTATGACGCCATCCTCACTCTAGATACTATTGAGTCTACGAATGCTTCCACGAAGAGCAACACTCCTGTTGGTTGGGGACCCACGAAAATCAATGCGCCGGAAGTGTGGGCTACGAACAACATTGGACAAAACGTTGTCGTCGGAAATATCGACTCGGGTGTTCGAGGTAGTCACGAGGCTCTGGTCAAAAACTTTGTTGGACCACACGGATGGTACGATCCACGTCAAAAGACTGCGAAGCCGTTCGACGATAGTGGCCACGGAACGCACACCATGGGCTCGATTGCTGGGGGCAATGGTGTCGGGGTCGCCCCTGGAGCCAAGTGGATGGCTTGCAAGGGCTGTGGAGATAAATCGTGTGCTATGTCACTTTTAATCGATTGCGCGCAATTCATGCTGTGCCCCACGGATACGAACGGCAAGAATTGTGACCCCACCAAGGCTCCGCATATTGTCAACAATAGCTGGGGAGCCAGCCAAGGCAGTACTTACTTTCAGGCCAGTCTTGATGCCTGGGAAGCTGCTCGCATCATTCCCGTCTTTTCCGCAGGCAATATGGGCAGGCAAGGATGCAGCTCAATTGCATACCCAGGCGAGTCGCCCAAGGTCTTTACAATTGGAGCCACGGATTCGAGCGATGCTTTGGCCCCCTTCAGCAGTCTTGGTCCCGCCATTAATGGTCGTGTCAAACCAGATTTCTCAGCCCCTGGTAACGACATCCTTTCCGCTTGGAAGGGCAGTGATGCCGATTATAACACGATCTCAGGAACGAGTATGGCCGCGCCTCACGTTGTTGGTACAATTGCATTGGCTTTAAGCGCACGTCCCGGTCTCAGCTTCCAGGCCATGAAAACGATACTGGAAGGTTCAATGATTCAAAACTTGCCGAGTGCGGGCCTGACTTGTGGCGGAACGCCAAACACGGTATTTCCAAACAACCAGTACGGTCATGGACGCATCGATGCCCAGAAGGTTGTGAAGGCAGCGCTTGCTTTTTAGAGTGTCCATAATCTTGTTGTTCGTGTATACAAAACAGTTGAAGATAGTTCCTTGTTAATGAACACACTTGTATTCGTGATAAAGCTTTTTGTATGGGGAACTATTCAATATAACATCTCGTTAGATTATCTTGATAAAAACAAATGCTTCAAAGTGTCTTTTGTTACGAATAGGGCTTTCGGTGTATTGAGGACTAATGATTGTTAAGCTAGGCGATGTGCTTAATTGATAAAGCGGAAGTAGCTGGATCATTCGTACTTTTCTAAAGTTGGCATGTGCTGTAAAAGATGGCGATATGCTTACAATTGCGCACTGTTAGCCATGACCCTTGAATTGTCTGATCAAGTGTCGAGCAGGTCTTACTTGGTTGTCAATGTTATTCATTTTGCTAATAGAAGCGGTCAACGATTTGCAATTGCCAATTGCGCATTATACCTTCATCTGGTTAGCTAAATCGTGTCAAACTTTAAAGGATGTTTTTTTAACGAATTTTCAAAATCAACTGACAACAGAGCTATAAGTCCCTCATTGCAAACATGGGGTGCGAGCATATTTATCTCCTTCGCTTATCGATGTTGCCGATATCATCAGCAATTTCTGTGCGGTGAAAACGATTATTTATGTCATCGATCCTCAATGGTCATCTGACTCAATTGGCCATTATTTTCAGCCTCGTCTGCCATTTTTCTCATTATAACTTGCAATTATTCATCTACCGCCTCCGACGAATGTTGTTGTGTGTTAAGTTTATTAACCATATTGCTTCCCCATCGATCAAATAATCATTTACTGTATCGAGGATGCAGCTGACTTTGTAAGAAAGTTAATGTTACAATAAAATTAAGTGATACCTATGACATTCATTATAGTCGTATCGCGGAATATTAGTCGATTCGCATCCCAACGAACTGCAAATCATATCCAGGATAAATCTTCGATCTTCCGAGGCGTTGCATATGCGAAAGCTATGCACGCAAGAAGTGAAATTTTCAGAATTTCGTCAAAGCCTTGAATACATTACATTCTGCATTCAACCTATCATTACAAGAATGATAGTTGGGCAAATCGCACGACTGAGCAAGGTCATCCATTCATTATTTTGTACCCCAATGACGAAAGCTACTACATTTCTTAAAGTCATTTTCTAACGCGTTAGCAAACCATTAAGTCCATTTGAAGTCCCACTCATCACAATGAAACTGCTTTCGACTCTTGTATTCGCGGCTGCCCCGACTGCTTACAGCACTGCCGAGTTTTCGGTATCGTCTTGCACCTCCGAGGCTAGTAGAACAAGCATAAATCACTTGAGTTTCATCGAGCATGTTATTTTTAAAAGTTCCGGCGGCGCTATTTTCCAAAACGTGCAAATGGTTACGGCTGCTGAGTTCAACAGCGACGATCCTAGCCAGTTCTTCATGCAAAATGCCTCCAGCAAGCACACATTTACATGCTCGTTCGCTTACGATGAATCAAATGTACCTGCTTGCGAGTCAGCACGCGTCTCGAGCGACTTTCTTGATTCGTCGCCTTCAGATGCTTTGTCGGCAGGCACTCCGGTATCGGACTTCGAAGGTGGTGATGCGACTGAAGCACCAGACAAAATTTTAATCAGCGACGGTTCAAGTAAGTCGTTATTTCAAGGTTTTGCGGCTGTGGCAGCAGCTGTGATGGTTACGGCAACGGCGGCATTATTATAAGCTAGCCACAATTTTTTTTACTCAAGCGAGTGATAAATTACCTCCGCACAAAATACAAAAAATACTAATAACAACGTCATAAAAATTCAATGATTTGCTCAATTTGACCAATTAAATGCCATCGCGTCAATCACTTGTTTCCTTCCTCGACAGAAGGTCCATCGGAGAACTAGCACTTCCCGCGCTCGTAAAAGAATCGGAAGTTCTCAATCCCTTGGCTCATCTCGTAAGAGATGAGTGTAACGGGGCACTACGACTTGTACTGCTTCAGTACAAGTCTACTTCGCACTGCTTCAGTTGCGAGTGGTGCCCTACGTTATTTCACGTACACTAGTACGTGCAGAGGAAGGCTTCTCTTAAGGCAACTAGCTGTAAAAGGGTAAAATGAAAACTGTATTAAATATAATTAAGTGTCTCTTGTTCTATCTTTGTAAATGCTAACTTAATTATAATCTAATACTAAACATGTAATAGAATTCTTATCTCTATCTTATCTGTAACTCTCTCTTTGATTACTCCTACCGCTGATTAGTCTGCGGAATAAATATGTATAATGGTCTATACCTATTTATGGATAACAATTCTGAATATTACTATATAAAGTAATATCCTCCAAATATTATCTACCTTTTAGATAATATATTAATTAACAACCTTAAAGTGTTAATTTCATGTACCGATACACCCCGTTACAATGAGAGACCTCCAATGGAGATCTTTAAAGGAATATTGTTCCTTAGGAGCATGTCATGCACCCTTAAAACAGCATGGGCATGGGTCTCCCACGAGAGGCAAGGAACCCTTGCAACTCTAGACAAACGGTTTAACTTATAGCGTGCACCTTCTACGGTCCGTTTCTCGAACCTTTCACGGAAAGGTTAAGTTTGTGAAGCCAGACCTTACGACCTATGTTTTGTACATTCGGTACAAAGGCTGACCAAGCTTAGAACAAAGGTTGACATCCTTTGTGTTGGTATTGCACCGCTAAGAATTGAAGGTAACATGGTTTGGGACTATTGTAATTTGCTCAAGTGGTTAAGACGTGGGGGTAAACGTTCTAGCAACTTGGCGCGAGTTCAATTCCGACAATGGTAAAGTTGAAAATCGGTATCTGGTGTTTAGGGTTTACCAGGGCTTCGCTCCCCCGAAGTCACGTCCCCTGTCATCTTTTTTTTTAGGTTATCATTTGTAAGAACTGTTTTTACTTAACGTAATTACCAACCTGCTTGGACCAATCAATGAGGTTAAGAAAATGAGTGGAGCAGAAAAGTGTTAGACAAATTTAACTCAATAAATATCACTTCGGATTTTGTCCTCTACTCCACAGTTATCTACTCAACAGGTTAACAGCCGCACAAGCTATGACGACCAAGCGCACCGAAGTCCTCCTGGGAAGTGGTAATTACGTCCACTGGGAGTGCAACATGAGAATGACGCTTGCTAGGAAGGGTCTGCTTGCTCATGTTCAAGTTGTCAAGCCGGAGAACGAAATCACGGAGGCGTGGCTGACGAACGACGCAAAGGCGCTGGGTATCATCGCGCAGGGCGTCGAGCTGCAGCATCAGACGAAGATCAGGACGGCTACGCGCGCCATGGAGGCGTGGGCTACGCTTCGAGATTTCTACAACCGTACTACTCTTCACAACCGTGTCACGATGACACGTCGACTTCATGATTTCAAGATGGAGGACGGTTCCACGATGGCGGCGCACCTAGATGCGTTTGACGAGCTCGTGGTGGGTCTTCAGACGATGGGAGAGCCAGTGGACGAGGCACGGTCAGATGGTCGTGCTACTGAGCAGCCTTCCGTCTGAATACGAGCTGATTACGTCCATTATGGAGAACTCCAAGGACATCACGCTGATTGAGATCAAGGAAAAGCTGCTGAAGGAGCATGAACGTCAGCTGAAGAAGGAGACAACGGAAAAAGCATTTCGAGCGATTGGGAGCGCTGGACGGTTCAAAGGAGGTCGAGCGAATGGAAGAAAAAGGAACGATTCACACAAGAACGGTGGTGGATTCAGGGGCAAGTGTTTTAAGTGTGACCAGGTTGGTCATATGAAACGGGACTGCCCGGTCAAAAGAGGCAACACTAGCGACGACGCCGTGATTGCTGTAGGCGAGGATCACCTCGCCGGATGGATGATTGACAGTAATGCGACATCGCACAAGACGCCACACCGTGAAGACCTATTCGACTTTCAAGGAATTGTTTCGAGCATCGAAGTTACGATTGCAAACGGAAAGAAACTTCATGTTGCGGGGAAAGGTACTGTCGAGCTTAGCGGAACGGACGGAAGACGCATCAAGATGATGGAAGTGCTTTACATTCCTGGACTTGACAGGCGATTGCTCTCGGTAGGGAAGCTTGCTGAGAACGGTCTTACCGTGGAGTTTCAGCGTTCTACATGCGTCATCAGAAGCACGACTTGTGCGATTGCGTCAGGCAAGAAGGTTGGCATGGCGTACATGCTAGAGTGCGAGCAAGAACAGGCTTGTTTTGTGGAGTATGCCGGGACTGACAGTCAGTGGGAGCTATGGCACGCTCGCATGGGACACTGCAGTGAGAGCGCTATGGCGAAGACACAGCGGGCTACAAACGGTATATCAACCGTAAACCGTATAACCAAGACATTGTGTGGTGGTTGCTCAAAAGGGAAGCATTCAATTGAATCTTTCCCGTCACATTCGGGGACGAAGACTTCGCGTGTGCTCGAACTCGTACACACTGATGTGATGGGACCAATGAGAACGCTATCAAAGGGTGCTGCGAGGTACATTCTGACTTTCGTGGATGATTTTTCAAGATACGTCGCCGTATACTTCTTAAAACAGAAGAGTGAGGTGGCCAACAAGATAAAGGAGTTCAAGGCATTCTACGAAAATCAATGGGGAGAACGCTTGATGAAACGGGCTAGAGTTGCCCTAATGTTACACAGTCCCCATTAAGTACATTTGGTACTTAAGGGGATGGTCAATTACTAAATAATAGTAATTAGACCCAACACTCGGGTGTGGTGCACATTTGTGACCAACCCTTGTGGATGTGATGCACATGGGTGCATTCACATTAGGAGGGATGACGCCCAGCGTCATCCATGATGACGGCTAGCGTCATCAGTTACGCGAGGTATCTATAAAGATACGCTCGCAATACATATTAAATGATATCTATAGAGATATCATTTTAATTGGTAAAAATAGGTATTTGTATTTAATTCTATTAAATATAAATCAGTCTGAAATTTACTACCTACTTGGTAAGTGCGCACGAGGAGACGGATTACCGCTCCCGTGACGTCACTTCACCAGAGTTCTTAGTGTGTTGGGTGAGGTCGCTTGCGCGCCCACCACAACTACCTCACTGCACGCAAGAGAAGCAGGTGCAAACCGCTTCCTCGCTGTGCTAGGGTGTGTGCTAAGTAGAGCGTGGCCGCATTACGACGTGCCCGCCTACACTTGGTAGCACTTGAAATCCTTCCCACGACCCGCATCTCTGCGTGTGTACGTGAGGATGAGCCTCAACATTGATTGGGCTCATTTTCCCCACCTCTCCGAACATCATCGGGAGGTGGCAGGGCTAATGGCGCAGGGACTTGGTGAACAAGCCCTGGCCAGGCTCCTGGGTAGTCCTCCTGAGCAACATGTTGCTCAGTTGGAGCAGTTTGAGGCATTTGTGCTCGGACAGCGGAGGGCCGCGTCCGAGGCACAGAGCCATGCTGCGGCGGAGTCCGTCACTCAGACTCAGGATGAGCTGAGGCATGAGCAGGCTCGGAGCGAGGCTCTCAACAGGACTGTTGAGATGCTCTCTGCCCGGCCGCATCAGCCGAGGCCCATTCGGATGGACCCGCCCAAGTTCGATGGAACTGCGGCGCACACGATTGTCCACTGGCTTTTAGCCGTGGAGCAATGTGGTGTCGCCCAGCTCATCGAGGACGACAGCCGGATGGTGTCGTACGCTATGTCGCATCTGCGCGGTAAGGCCTCAGAGTGGGCTTACTCGGCGCTTATGGCGGACAGAAAAGCGTTCCCCTCATGGGCGATCTTTAAGGATAAGATTCGCGCCATGTACCAGCCGCCGAACAACGAAGTGTTGCTTCAGGCGCGCTTCTTTGGGGCGCGACAGGCGAAGCGATCTCTGCAAGAGTATGTGCAAGAGATGCGCTCGCTGTCCGCATCCATAACCGTAGGTCCGATTCCGGAGCACATTAAGGTGCCCACGTTTATGAACGGACTACGGCATGGCCCATCGCGACAGGCCCTTTTCAGAAAGGTGCCGTCGACGATGGAAGAGGCAATCCAAATTGCCTTAGTTGAGGAGCAATCCTACAACAGTGCCTCGGCGACAGCTTGGTATAAGCCGTCGGCCGAGAGGACAGATGCCACTCCTATGGAGTTGGGCAATGCAGACGTGGTCTGTTTTAAATGCGGCAAGCGCGGCCATATGATGGCTCGCTGCTATGCCAGGGTCCCTGCTGGGGCAAAAATGCCCAGCAAGAGGACTCCCTTCCCAAAGGGCGATGGCAAGAACCAGCGTGCGAGACGCATGAGTTCTGCNTCTAAAAATGACCTTATCAGAGTTGGGAAACGGACTGTACTGGCTCCTTCCAATCTGACTTATTAAGTCAGAAATTAATCCCCATATCAGACAGAAAACCAAGGATCATTTGGGCTATTGTGGTGTCCATTTCTTCATTTCTAGCATTTAACGTTTTCACTGAAACTTTAAGCTTTTTTAAGTATTCACAGAAAGTTGTGGAGAACCATTTTCTAGTATCATACTGTGGTGTTATTAGGATTGTACATCGCATTCCAAGTGAAACGCGTTTGACCCGCAAGAGTTCACTTAACTTTTTTTATTTCTTTGCTGTTGTGACGTTACCATTACTTAGCTTAAAAAAATTCGAGGCTGTCGACAAGGTTGACTAGCCTCACTACACGACATAACTGAGCCATCCCTCGAATATGTCTCTAGGATACACGAGCAAAAAAAGCTTAATGTAATAACGACTGCAATAAACAGCGCTAAAAGAGATGAAATTTCAGCTATTGCACTGTTCATTCGCTTTTCTTCATTCCTAAACTCGTCTTCTGGGTGGCAGACTACCCTTTTCAATCTTCTCGATCTCCACGTGACGCAATAATATACGATTATTATGGTGCGACCTGGGTGTTTGTCCTTCATTCTGGTCACTGCCATACTCCTATTTATCGCTTCGGGAGCTCCAACCGGATTGGTTTCCAATTTAGTTGGCACCGTCACAACCGTGACACCAAGGGTAGTCTCGTCGCTAATCAAGGTCGTGAGCAAGTTAATTGACCCACGACGGGTCATCATCATCATGAACAAAGACACCAAGCCCATCATTACTGCTGCTGCCAACACCAGCACCGATGTCTGGACGGAAGCGGAGCGAGTCGAAAACATTCGGAATATTGTCAAGGCCCTCAAGAAGCACGCACGTTTAACGCAAGGTCCAGTGACACAAGTCCTGGATGCAGCAGGAACACCATATAAGAGCAATTGGATCAGCAACACCATCGAAGTTTTGGATTGTCCTCCAGATCTCGTTCAAGAAGTGGTCGATCTAACGACGGTCAAGGAAGTGATTTATGACGCCATCCTCACTCTAGATACTATTGAGTCTACGAATGCTTCCACGAAGAGCAACACTCCTGTTGGTTGGGGACCCACGAAAATCAATGCGCCGGAAGTGTGGGCTACGAACAACATTGGACAAAACGTTGTCGTCGGAAATATCGACTCGGGTGTTCGAGGTAGTCACGAGGCTCTGGTCAAAAACTTTGTTGGACCACACGGATGGTACGATCCACGTCAAAAGACTGCGAAGCCGTTCGACGATAGTGGCCACGGAACGCACACCATGGGCTCGATTGCTGGGGGCAATGGTGTCGGGGTCGCCCCTGGAGCCAAGTGGATGGCTTGCAAGGGCTGTGGAGATAAATCGTGTGCTATGTCACTTTTAATCGATTGCGCGCAATTCATGCTGTGCCCCACGGATACGAACGGCAAGAATTGTGACCCCACCAAGGCTCCGCATATTGTCAACAATAGCTGGGGAGCCAGCCAAGGCAGTACTTACTTTCAGGCCAGTCTTGATGCCTGGGAAGCTGCTCGCATCATTCCCGTCTTTTCCGCAGGCAATATGGGCAGGCAAGGATGCAGCTCAATTGCATACCCAGGCGAGTCGCCCAAGGTCTTTACAATTGGAGCCACGGATTCGAGCGATGCTTTGGCCCCCTTCAGCAGTCTTGGTCCCGCCATTAATGGTCGTGTCAAACCAGATTTCTCAGCCCCTGGTAACGACATCCTTTCCGCTTGGAAGGGCAGTGATGCCGATTATAACACGATCTCAGGAACGAGTATGGCCGCGCCTCACGTTGTTGGTACAATTGCATTGGCTTTAAGCGCACGTCCCGGTCTCAGCTTCCAGGCCATGAAAACGATACTGGAAGGTTCAATGATTCAAAACTTGCCGAGTGCGGGCCTGACTTGTGGCGGAACGCCAAACACGGTATTTCCAAACAACCAGTACGGTCATGGACGCATCGATGCCCAGAAGGTTGTGAAGGCAGCGCTTGCTTTTTAGAGTGTCCATAATCTTGTTGTTCGTGTATACAAAACAGTTGAAGATAGTTCCTTGTTAATGAACACACTTGTATTCGTGATAAAGCTTTTTGTATGGGGAACTATTCAATATAACATCTCGTTAGATTATCTTGATAAAAACAAATGCTTCAAAGTGTCTTTTGTTACGAATAGGGCTTTCGGTGTATTGAGGACTAATGATTGTTAAGCTAGGCGATGTGCTTAATTGATAAAGCGGAAGTAGCTGGATCATTCGTACTTTTCTAAAGTTGGCATGTGCTGTAAAAGATGGCGATATGCTTACGACTGCGCACTGTTAGCCATGACCCTTGAATTGTCTGATCAAGTGTCGAGCAGGTCTTACTTAATTGTCAATGTTATTCATTTTGCTAATAGAAGCGGTCAACGATTTGCAATTGCCAATTGCGCATTATACCTTCATCTGGTTAGCTAAATCGTGTCAAACTTTAAAGGATGTTTTTTTAACGAATTTTCAAAATCAACTGACAACAGAGCTATAAGTCCCTCATTGCAAACATGGGGTGCGAGCATATTTATCTCCTTCGCTTATCGATGTTGCCGATATCATCAGCAATTTCTGTGCGGTGAAAACGATTATTTATGTCATCGATCCTCAATGGTCATCTGACTCAATTGGCCATTATTTTCAGCCTCGTCTGCCATTTTTCTCATTATAACTTGCAATTATTGATCTACCGCCTCCGACGAATGTTGTTGTGTGTTAAGTTTATTAACCATATTGCTTCCCCATCGATCAAATAATCATTTACTGTATCGAGGATGCAGCTGACTTTGTAAGAAACTTAATGTTACAATAAAATTAAGTGATACCTATGACATTCATTATAGTCGTATCGCGGAATATTAGTCGATTCGCATCCCAACGAACTGCAAATCATATCCAGGATAAATCTTCGATCTTCCGAGGCGTTGCATATGCGAAAGCTATGCACGCAAGAAGTGAAATTTTCAGAATTTCGTCAAAGCCTTGAATACATTACATTCTGCATTCAACCTATCATTACAAGAATGATAGTTGGGCAAATCGCACGACTGAGCAAGGTCATCCATTCATTATTTTGTACCCCAATGACGAAAGCTACTACATTTCTTAAAGTCATTTTCTAACGCGTTAGCAAACCATTAAGTCCATTTGAAGTCCCACTCATCACAATGAAACTGCTTTCGACTCTTGTATTCGCGGCTGCCCCGACTGCTTACAGCACTGCCGAGTTTTCGGTATCGTCTTGCACCTCCGAGGCTAGTAGAACAAGCATAAATCACTTGAGTTTCATCGAGCATGTTATTTTTAAAAGTTCCGGCGGCGCTATTTTCCAAAACGTGCAAATGGTTACGGCTGCTGAGTTCAACAGCGACGATCCTAGCCAGTTCTTCATGCAAAATGCCTCCAGCAAGCACACATTTACATGCTCGTTCGCTTACGATGAATCAAATGTACCTGCTTGCGAGTCAGCACGCGTCTCGAGCGACTTTCTTGATTCGTCGCCTTCAGATGCTTTGTCGGCAGGCACTCCGGTATCGGACTTCGAAGGTGGTGATGCGACTGAAGCACCAGACAAAATTTTAATCAGCGACGGTTCAAGTAAGTCGTTATTTCAAGGTTTTGCGGCTGTGGCAGCAGCTGTGATGGTTACGGCAACGGCGGCATTATTATAAGCTAGCCACAATTTTTTTTACTCAAGCGAGTGATAAATTACCTCCGCACAAAATACAAAAAATACTAATAACAACGTCATAAAAATTCAATGATTTGCTCAATTTGACCAATTAAATACCATCGCGTCAATCACTTGTTTCCTACTAAACGGAAAAAAAAATTCACAAATTTGCTCAATTTGACCAATTAAATGCCATCGCGTCAATCACTTGTTTCCTGCTAGACGGAAATATAAAATTCAATGATTTGCTCAATTTGACCAATAGAATGCCATCGCTTCAATCGCTTGTTTCCTACAACCATTATAAAAATGGGCCTCAAGCCACACGAACATCAATAGCTTCTCAGCCAAATTATCAGAGGCGTGATATTGGGCATATATTCTTTAACATCCAATCTTAAGAACTAAATTGATACAATCTCCAAGAGACTGCTTTAAGCTGATTAAATGGATGCAGTGTGGAAGACAGATGCCAGACGGAGGACAATCACAGCAAGCAGTCTCTGCTTTGCATTTTTTGCGTCAACATACATGTCGCCGAGGCCCCTGTTGTTGGTTTCAACAAAGTAAGATATTTGAACACTTTTACTACGCGCCAAAAGTGCCATCCCGCCTCCCTTTGTTGTCCATCCGCGGCTACCGCAAATCGCTAACATATCGGTGCTCGTGAGCGAACTCACAAAACTCACGATGTCCGATGACGCCTGGTCAAGGGCAATGATCTCATCGGAGCAAGACTGGATGAGGATTGTTGTAGGCGGGCACGTCTTAAGGCGGCCACGCTCTACTTAAGCACACACCCTAGCACAGCGAGGAAGCGGTTTAACCAGCTTCTCTTGCGTGCAGTGAGGTAGTTGTGGTGGGCGCCTTAGCGACCCCATCCAACGCATTAAGTTCAATAGTAAAGTGTCGTCATGGGAGCGGTGATCTGACTTCTCGTGCGCACTTACTAAGTTGAACCCCCACCAAGCGCTACTCCAAGAGGGAATCGGCCTCTGCAATTTAATTTTGCTCAAACCTATCGGAAAGGATAAAATTATTTTAAGAGGATAAAGCTGCTGGTGTGTACGCCCCTGAATCGGAGCACCTTTCGCTAGTACTGCCTCAGTACTAGCTAACCTACACCGATACAGCACAGGAAACGTGCCCCAGAATACGTTACGTACACGACGTGAAAAGAAAATTTCTAAAGCTGCTAAGCGTGGCTTAGCAGTGGAAGCGATGTAATGAGGAAGGCTTAGTATAGGGAAAAGTAACGATATACCTTTCGCTAGTACTATCCATCCTGCACTGATAATAGTTAAGATGAGGTGCTTTCGAATATTTCACGTGCACGACGTGCAATGGCAGGTTTTATGTTGCTAAAGGGTCTTAGCAACTAGGTCGATACTCAGAAGGCTAAGTATAGGAAAAATTAAAAATGTATCAATATACTTTGTTCCTGCGAACGATCCTATTATCTACAGATTTAAAGAAGCTATGTATGGTGAATCATCGTGCACCGCTCATTCGTATGGCTAACACCGATTGGCAGGGTTGATTTTAGGATTTTAATAAACCAAGGACCATAATCGTCTTGTATACCTGCCGCAGTATTACCATGTATGGTAATATTGATGATATTATTTATAACAATATTATTATTTATTTTCTAATTACATTTCTTACAGATATTAATATTTATGTTACGAACTATGCGTGATATTACCCCCCCCACCAACCAACACACACTTTAGTGACTATTGCTATCAGACAAATAGTATACTATGGTGTCTCTTCGTGGAAGGGACCATGCAACCGTGTTTCCAAAACTTTTCGCATGGTCAACAAGCCCAAGCGGTGCGCCTCGAAGGTGGCGAATTTGCAGCTGCACAACCACGCTACTGAAACAAAATCAGCAGACGACTTAGCGTCTGCTGTGAGTTTCAACCCGCCTGCGAATTCGATTGCAGGTGTAATTAATGACGCTTTGGCCATCACGTCCGACTCAAAAACGTCTGTGAAGGCCCTCGGATAAACGCGGGGCCGATATCGCCAAAACAGTGGATTCTGGCGATTTGAATGTTGCGTTATTCAAACAAATGTTTGGTATATCGATTTACCCGTATTTAAAGGTCATCGTATAATGACTCCAGACAAATCGATCATAAAGATCTTTCGAAAGAAATGTTAGCTCGATAGTCAAAAGGAGAAAGACCACAATACGTTGCGTATCACTCCTAAAACGACTTGGTTGCCCGGAAAGGACGATGAATAATAAATTTCGATGTTCGACTAATCAAGGCTTCGCAGTCCTGGTGAAAATGACCACGAGCTCTTCATCGATGCCTTTTTCAACATCGATGGTACTGAGGGTAGCGCGCCAAGGATTTTACTCCCTTGTTTTAACCTTGGGTGCTTTTGTATGATATGTACGTGCCGCGAGGCCTGACTAGACAAACTGGTTACTGTGTGTGGCCGAGATAAAAATAGGTCTTTAGTTGTTGCACGCTATAATCTGCACCTTTTTATCGAAAGAGGCAGGGTTATCTTGCCTGTCGTGAAGAGACCCGTGTCCCTGTTGCGTCAAGGATGCAATTCATGAACTTAGGGAGGCGTACCTCCTAAAATACCCTCATTGAAGGACTTCCTCTCTTCTGAGATGCGCAAACGTATTGACAATTTTCAATCCACGCGCGCAAGGCACTCTTTTTCGATGGTCCTTGTGGATCAAAGTATGGGTCGTCATACAGCTTGACGAGACCCGAAATTTCTATCCGAGAGTGAATACCCTCTTCATCGAGTAAAACAGCTCATTCGAACCCCAATCACACCGCGGTGATTCAAGAAGCGCTTCACGAGGTAGTACTTCTACCTGTTCGTGTTAATAATGGATGTGGGGGAGAATTAACCAGATCCGAATTATTCGTCGAATCCGCCTGTTCGTCGAGATGATCGCGTCCTCCGCAGCTTAACGGAGGATGATTGTCATAAGCATAACCGTCTTCACGACTTAATGTCGACGGTGCAAGTCTTCGAATCGGTCGGTTGGATGACGGAGTGGAAAATGCGATCGCCCATTGGCAAACAGACGGACGCTTTAAACCCTTAGCAACGAGCTGGTGACAGCTCAACAAGTAACTGCATCTTTGAAGGACGAAGTGAAACGTCTCCGCCCAGGTCATTAGTCTAGGGTAAAAGTTTGAAGTACGTGTGTTCGTTTTAAACCCGAAAGAAGCCTCGTTATGAGAGTAAGGTGGATACGTCCGATGTACAACGTAGGATTCGAGCGCATCCTCCGAGACAGCGCGATCGTGTACGCATTGCTTTGGCAGTGCACTATACGAAACGGGTCGATATACTTGGGCAGGTGAAGCAACACACAATGACCATGTAATCGGAGCAACTTTCAATAGGAGGCCTTCAAAAACTATTCGCGCTGCTGAATTAGTAAGGCACTTGGCACATTCTGACCCCTAGTATACTTTTTGCTCCTCGCCGCTGCGGTTTTGCAACAGAGTCGGACCTGCGTCCTCCGCTAATCTTGGCGGGAGGTCGATCATTCACTTAGTGTTTCTTGGCACGGTGGCGTGGGGCACATTTATAGGCGTGGCGCTCTTTCTTTTGACAGCGATCGCATCTTTGTAATCGCTTGTGATTTAATAAGCGATAATTCTCGCTCTCTCCAAAACCGAAGGCCATTGCTTCTGGACCTCTAACTTGTTGTCATCTCGATGCACGACAACAACCAGAGCGAACGAAATTCTTTTTTAGGCTGAAGTCCTCCCATCCCACTACAGAGATCGCTTAATCAAGGGTTTCAATTCGAGGCGGAGCTGTTGGGTCTTAACGGAATTATCCGCAAGACATTAAATCAACAATGTAGTCTATGTTTGTTCATCCATGGGCTTACAAACGATACAACTCAAAAGGTTCGTGTGTGCAGGGCGTAATCCTGAATATGGTGCTTGCCCTGCTTCAAATCCAGAATCGCTGCCCAAGCCCTAAATTCACCACGTGGCATCTCAAATGTTTGTCTGAGTTGGGTCTTTATAACCTCATACGACCCAAAAACAAAGGAGGCCTGAAGTTTGAGCCTTAAGGTCTAAGATTTGGTACGTCCAGCCATATTTGATATTCGAAAATTCACTTTCGTCTCTTCATCCTCGATGGGACGAGCGGTAATGGCATCGTGAAGTTCGACGAGCCATCGCAACAGGGATTCACCTTCAACGGCCTTAGAGCTGGGGGACGTCAATCTTTAAGCTTTCAGGTTGACGGTCATGCACTGGCCCGGCAGTACTGTAACGGGGCATCTTTCACTAGAACAGATCAGTACTAGTTAGCCTTACACTGATTACAGTGTAGGTGAGGTGCGTCGAAATTTCACGTACACAAGAGCACAGAGGAAGGTTTCTATTAAGCTAAGGGTCTTGAACTTTAAGGTCTAGACTATGTATTTATAATAGAGAAAAAGTAAAACTGTATTTAAATATATAATCTCTTCCGTAACGATCTTCTATCTACTACTGAACTTTTTTTTATATTGATAGCTTATTAAGTATGGCACCCCTTGCGCACCACACAATTGTATCTTGAAATAACTGGCGGGGTTGATTTAGACTTAAATCAACCAATGAATATAGCTAATTTCTTTTTGCATCAATAGTACCAAATTTGGTAATACTGGAAGTCAAAATTAATAAAAATAGTAATTTGTATTTCTTTATTTAGTTTCTCTCATTGGAATTAATGATTGTTATTCCTCTTACAGGAAATAATAATTGTTTTTCTTTATATAGGAAATAATATGTGACGGAACACACCGTTACAGAGAATGACGGTAAATACATTTATAGGTAAAACTTATCAGATTTGCATTTGTCAGAAGCAGGACCACGGGATGCTAAATGATGTTTCGACGACGTATAACTATAAGGTCTAAAAAAAAATTTACCAACTGTAACTTATAAACTATCTAATTTCCTATGTGTTCACATGGTCGCAAGTTTCGTGATAAAATTGATTAAGCATCTGCAAAGACGCATAGAAAATCGTCAGCAGCACAAACTTTGATCGCATCAGTCGCCTTCCTTACCTCTTGTTCGAGCGGATGCACGTCACCAGCTATAGCCAGGCAGTGCAAAGGAGCGCCAAATTCCTGAATCAGTAGCTCCTCCATTGTCCCGGCGATGATAGTCTGATCTTTCTGGCCAAGACGCGCCATGCCAACGCAAAGCGTACTCTTCGTGTAAGCCTCCTCCTGGCGCTTTGCTTCGATTTCAAGAAGCTGCTCGATCGCCTGGTTCACTGTCATAAATCGCGGTGGCAGGAAGACCGTGCGGCCCCGGCACATGGCCTCAAAGTCAGGCTCCTTTACTTTAATGTCGAGCAGGCAGAGCGTGTGCATCCCGCCCAGACGGTTGTACTTGATTTTCTCATAAAAGCTATCAGGGCGCCACTCGTCTCGAAAAAACGGGATGGATACAGTTTGGCCAAATGAATAGAGCTGTAGACCACAAGAGGCAGCAGCGCCCATGACCGACGCGTTGTGGATCACTTCCACCTGAATCCCCAGCTTCTTGGCTCGTAGGATTAAATCAGCATGCGTTGTGGCACACAGTGGGTCGCCAACCACTAGAAAAGCTACGTCATTATTCTTGGCATCGGCAAAAATCTCGTCGGCACCGGTCTCGACACAGTCGCGGTCGGCTAGGATAATTTCGCGGCCATAAAACTCAGTAAGCTTAGTTAGTTCGATTCCTAACACTGACGTGTAATTCTCCAAAAACACTTTTTGAGACTTTTTAATAGCGTTGAGCCCACGCAACGTCACGTCCTGGTCGTCGCCGAGACCCAGGCCAACTACGTATAACACCATTCAATCGATTCTTTCGATCCGGACTATATTGCGTCTTTGTATACCATTTTGAGAGAAAATATGATGCGTTGTTTTCTATAAAATTATCCAAATTAATATGAGAAAGTCCAAAGTTTACACAGTTTCTCTTCTGGCGCCGAGTTTTCTAATCCTTGTCTCGCCGCATTATATCGCCGGGCTATCGGCGGTAACTGTCTGCTATGAACGTTGCTTTCAGATGCCGTTGCACATTGTGTACAGCGACATATAACATGTCATTAAACAGACTTCAGGTGACCCTCGCTAGATTTTACGTCGTACTTTATCAACGACCTCTTCATTGAAAGTTCGGTGATTAGCTTCGTTGAAGATCAATGGGCTAGCGCATTTGGCAGCGAAGGTGAAGCAAGTGCGCCAATAGGCCATCAATCTTTACAAAAGATTTTGCTTGGGTGGATATCCAGCGCAATGCAACTTAATTGCCTCAGATAGTTATTTTAAATGAAAATTCGTGTAACAGGAAATGAAATGTCGAAAGTCGCAGTTTCCATACTCGGAAGGGTTGGCACATCATAAAGTGCAAAGGCTTGTTTCGTTATGAATACCTTGTGCACGTCAGTAATTGTGGTGGAAGGTACTAATAAATTCTTATGAAACATCCGACAAAGGTATACAGTACCTTACTTACCGAAACGTACTATAAAATATCAAAGGCTCTCACATGCTCGAGTTGAATCCAGCGATCCCAGATCAGAAAAAAATCCATCTCGGATCTGGTTGTGCACCACTTGGCTTTGTATGCCCATACTTTCAGACAGACAAAATTGCTTGTCATTGATTAGACCTTTTCTTAGTATCTGCTCTCACATATGCAAAATTGTAGTTTCGGGATGCCATGACATCCAGCTGGAAACCGTACATTTAATATGCACCTGACAGTCTGCTCCTTTACTGAATAAGTCATCTGGTCCCGACCAAGCTGGATCATTCATTAGAACATGTCTCTCAGTTTTTCACAGCTCCGTCCTTTCCAAAGCTTCAGTTTCGAAAGCAACAGCTATCCATTAAGTCCTCGCAAACCTCACGATGAACCTAGCAGCAACACTCCTTTTTGCGGCTTGTACGGCCGCCACGGTCAATGCTCGGTTTACCGTCACGTCTGGTACCACTGAGACCAATACAAATTCCAGTATGAACTCGGCAGATTACGTCCGACAGTGGACAATCAACTCGGCGGCTTCAGGCGACGCTGTGAACTCGATCGACCTCAATCTTGCTGGTCGCGTTTACGTGACCCACATGAGCAACATGCCAACGGGCGTGCTCGGGTACGTCCGTGTGTCGGGCGACTCGGAGGAAGTCGTGAATGCCGTTGAAGTTAGCAACGATGATGCTGCGGATCAAGACAATGATTCGAACGACAACGATGGAGAACTGAGCGTCATGATTAGCACCGCGGCGTCATCTTCGCTAAGTGGCTACTTACTGACTGAAGTCCTCCTCGCTTCCTCGGGTATCGTGAGTGATATCAAGAGTCAGCGATCGGCCGACGTTGTTGTCTTGGAGAGCGTTCTTTTAACTGACAACACCAACGCAGAGCTACAAGTTGAAGCAAGTGGCTCCAGTGCCGTCTATGTGTCAGCAGGCACTGCGGAAGTGAGCGTGCGTCAGCTACAATTGAGTGCCAAGAATACCGCTAGACTTCAATTTAATGTCCAGAGTGTCACCGCCACGGAGGATGTGACGGCGGACGTCGAGGACTCGGCGACGCTTTCGCTGCTCTCATCGTCCGTAATGGCAACAACCCTCGAGTTCCAGGCGCAAGGCACTGGTACGGTCTGCCTTAGCGCGTCCACGGTCACCGGTACGCCCAACGATTTCGAGGGTAGTGGCCAAATCTCCCTCCCTAATGCCGAAGACAAGCACTCTACCACTGGCACTGGATCCTGTGAAGAGGTGACTATTCCTTCGCGCGAGCCCGCATGCGTGTCGAACGACTGCCCGGGCGCTTCGCCCTCCAACACCCCGTCGTCAAGCAACCCGTCGACAATTGCAAGCGATGATACTCCTGCGGCTCAGGAAGGAGTTTCCACGAACGTTGAAGCGAGCTCGTCCCCTGCCCGAAGCCTTGCTGCTCTGGCCGCTGCTGTTATTGCTGTGGCCTCAGCAGTATTGATCTAGACGCTGCGGTGATGTTTTTCCGGTTACCTGTGGCTTTGACATTCGTCCGACTAATATATGATTCTTTCTATTAACACGTTACTTCTCTTTAAAGTTTGCTAAGTTGACGAGTGTACATTGACAAGGATCACCACCTCACCTTGAAACAAAAAATGATACAACTCGACAAGTCAACCCGTATATAACTAGCGAAATTGTACATAGCATATTAAGAGTTAAGGAACCATTCTTGTTGGACACTGGTAAAGCATGCATTATGATGCTTTTCTTATTGGACACTTGGTATAAGCCGATAATTAAGGGAGGCGCTAGTGAGCGCTCACTTTTCGCTATTGAGCGCGCATCCTTAGCTTTTAGAACCCTGTACGTCTCTTTGATTGGTCGAAATGGTACTTAAACAAACTGCGGTTTTAATCGGCGCCCCGAAAATTTACAGTGAGAGTCTATTTAACTATTAATGGTTGCAGGGTGTCTGGTAAATCTTAAGCCTGGTTAGCAACGCCGGTTCCTCGTGCGAGTCCGGTGGTTGTACGGGGCTTGCCACCTGTGGTGGCGGCTCTCCAGGTTGTCTAGATAGAGCTCGCTGGCAGAGAATCAGACGGGTTCCTTGTATTTTTGTGTCGGTACGTCGGCACTCTCGCTTTGCTATGGCACGGAGTTGCCTCATGCCAGACTTCCAAAATTCATGCACGCTGCCGGCTATGGTCATACCTCTTGCTGGGACGTCACTCGGTTGCGTTGCATCCACAAACGAGTGATGCAAACGCTGCTCAGGATATGCCATATGCGTGTCCACACGGCGGTGTATGCGGTCACTTCATCAGGGTGGCACCGCTGTAACGGGGCACTGCGACTTGTACTGTTTCAGTACAAGTCCACTTCACACTGCTTCAGTTGTGAGTGGTGCCTTTCGTTAGGTAACGTACACTGTACGTATAGAGGAAGACTTCTCTTAAGACAAGTTAACTTAAGAGGGTAAAATGAAAACTGTATTAATATAGTTAAGTGTCTCTTAATCTATCTTTGTAAATGCTGACTTAACTATAAACTAATACTAAACATGTAAATGAATTCTTATCTATCTTATCTTGTAACTCTCTTTGATTACTTCTACAGCTGATTAGTCTGCGGAATAAATAGACATAATGG
>NC_090617.1:4923237-4947913 GCF_004359215.1 Bremia lactucae
GTTAGTTGTCTTAAAGAGAAGTCTTCCTCTGTACGTACTAGTGTATGAAGTAACGTAAGGCACCACTCGCAACTGAAGCAGTGCGAAGTGGACTTGTACTGAAGCAGTACAAGTCGTAGTGCCTCGTTACATACTGGTTCTTGTGTAATCGATGGCAGTCGGCAGCGGTCTATTGGTCCTCGATGTTGTTCGCTGCAATACTCCAGTGAATTCCATCACTGTCTTGCTCCAGAGCGATGGCGCTTTGCCGACCCTGGTCCGAGTTCACTAAGCCGCCTCTGATGTGGCCCGTCATGGTGTGTTCCCAGGTATATGTTTGAGTCGATTGTGGGGGGGGTGGCGCAGGCGGAGGTCCGTCCGTACGTGCGGCTCTTGACCGACTTCCAAACTCGGCGCGCTAAGCAAAATGGTAAGGCCCCATCCTCTCAGTTTAGCTTGCTGATAGGTGGCAGTGCCGGCCGTCGGGAGAATAAACGAGTAGGTTGGACATTCAATCCGCTGCATGTGCAGTTTCGCAATAGGGCATGGCTGAAACTGGGAATATCGCGTCGACGTTAACACATTTCCCTGCATGTCCACAACCCAGGGGGTTTCGGCCCAGAAGTATGTGGGCCAGAATGCTTTCTCTTCTAGAGTCGTTGCCCGAGGCAAGTGCCGAAGCGGTCGAGGAAGCTCCACCACCCATTCGTCCTCCGTCGTCCAGCTGATCGCCTCCGCTGCTAGGCTTGCCAGCTCCGTTGTATACTGCTGCAACCTACCATCCGAGTCAGGGAGCACAGGTAACAACAATGGCCCGATCAACTGCTGTAGAGTGTTACCGGGTGTCCTGCGATGCGTAGCAAGCTGGCGACCCCTCTGTTTGCGCGGAGATACGTCCAGTCTTGCGTTGCTCCCCGGAAGGCCCATGCCTGCCATGCCATAAAATAAATGTCTTTGCGCTGGGTGAGCCAAAGTAGGGCGTATATTGCCCAGCGGATCTTGCTCGCGATGAGTATGGCGGCGAGGCCCACTCCTCCTGCTTGTTTGGGTGTGTGCAGAAGCGCTGGATTAATCTTATGGCGACTGGTCTCCGTGCTGGTAGAGTGGTGCCACAAAAATTGCTTTTGAAGGTTCCATAGGAGTTGTTCCGCCCACGGTGGCAATTCAAAATTAGCCACAGTGAACAATACGGCAGGCAGCATGACCACGTTCAATATCAAGACCCTGTTCTCGACACTAGTAGCCAGCCGAGTCGCTGTCGCCAGTCTCCGTTAAACATTGCGCACTCGCGCCGACCAGTTGACCGTGGCAAGTTCCCCTGTTCCAACTGCGTAGCCTAGGTACCGCACCGTATGCCCATGCCGCAACACTGGTATCCCACGAAGATTCCTTGTGTCCACGGCTGTATTCAAAAGGATAATCGTGCTTTTGTCGGCTGCACCTGCAGGCCTGACAGCCGCCCGAATTGTTTCACTTTGTTCATCATTCGAGGTAGATGTTGTGCCTTCTGCAAAAACACCATCGATCGTCGACGAACGCGGAAAGCTTATGTTCCTCTCCGCTTCCCCCTGGCACTGTAAGATTGCTGATTTCACTGTCTTGTTGAATCGCCAACGCCAGTATTTCCGCCACAACAAGAAAAGGGAACGGAGCGAGCGGGCACCCCTGCCGAATTCCGGGGACCACCTCCTGTGGCTGCGAAAGCTCCCATTTACCACGAATTGGACCATGTTCCGAAACATCGCTGTTACTTCGTAAGAGGATCCAAAGCGGTCGAGGGCCAAGGATAGAAATTGCCGCGATACCGTGTCGTAAGCTTTCCGAGAATCTAGCAAGAGGATTGCTAGACTGCCCGATGCTGTCAGCTCCGGTTCCGCCTTTGCTGTTGCCAGTTGAGCCAGCATCATCAGCACAGTTTTGCGCATCTGCTACCATGAACGAAGCCCTGCTGCGACTCTCCGATTGGTATTCCCAGAATTCGTCGCACTCGCGATGCGATTACTTTCGCATAGACTTTATAACCAGTTTGAAGGAGAGCGATGGGTCGGTATTCCATGGCGTCAGCAGAATCGCTCTTTTTCCGCAGTGGAAGGATCAGTCCCTGCAGGGAGACGGAGGCGGCTTTCCTCCTGCAAGTAAGTCATTCCCAATAGTAACCATCGCTAGAACTATCACCGCTTAGGTATCCTTGGAAAATCATTATATAGACTATCCGCGCCAGCCGCCTTGTGCCTTTGAAGTGCAGTAACAGCTTGTATAACCTCATCCGGTGATATCACTTAAAGGAGGCTCACATTGTCCACTGCCGAAAGACGTCTGTCGACCGGAATCTGGGCAAATTGGTCCAATTCCGTCGCCATGCGATCACATGTTGTGGTGTGATGCGCGACGCCGAATTCGGCTGCCATTCTGATGCGAATTTATCCGCTAGCGTCATTTCCCGCCTGAACGGTACAGCATTCACCGGACGTAAATCGGTGATGGACTGATCGCTCTCCCAGTTTGATACGCGCTTGGAGCTCCAACGAAACTGCTCCGTCGTCCGTTCGAGCCGTTGCCCCCAGCGGACTAAATGCTCCTCTCTCGCCTCTTCCATCGCGATATCCGTTAGCTCGGTCCTGGTCAATATGCTCGCCCTGTTCTGCGTGTAAACTCGGTGAATTATTGCGTTCCGCCGCTGCGCCTAACGTTTCTTGATCCGCTGAACACTTGCCACGCATTGCTGTGCTGTCTTATCCCAGGTTGCCGCCGTCACCGCCTTGCCCACCTCCGCTAATATTAGCTCGTTGAGTGATTCCGCTAACACGCGCGTGGACTGGGCTGACTTGATGGGGTAGGCGCAGCTGTGGGACGAGGGTTTGGAAGGCCGCGCTCTTCGATCTCCCGCCGCGTTGGCCGCCTAGTATATGCAGAGATATACTTTGCACACAGTTAAAATCGCCTGCCAATATAATCTCTTGCTGCTTCAATGGCCACCGTGGAGCTCGAGATAGAACTTCTCTCGGGTTCGGTGGTCATTCGGTGCGTAGATGTTGATTTTACCCGGTAGTTCCCAAAGTCGACCGCGATGACTCTGTTAGTCCAATCCTCTTGGCGCCAAGATGAACCTGCTCTGCTGTTGTTGGAGTCATCAAAATAGCGAACCCTCCTGTTTTGCTTGCATCCACACTCCAATAAGACAGCGCTGGTCCGTTTGGCTGATGATGGAGTCTCCATAACCTTGTCCAGCTAGCTGCTAATTAAGCCGCCTCCTCTTCAGTGCTGACATGCGTTTCCTGCACCAACCAGGCTAGCGGTCGATCTACCACGGGCGTTCGTCTCCAAGCGTCAAGCCACATTGCTTGAGCTCCGGCCCGGAAGCCCCGAAGGTTTTGGATCTCGAAACGTCTTTTATTGATTGAGCATCGCCTACTCGGCGTCCTCAGATTTTCACAGTTTGCTCGCCCCTAAGTATTTGTGACGCCCATAAGCATATCCTTTAGGTCTGCTGCCGGTCCGTCGCGAAGCGACAGCAGCCAAGTCCTGGTTGCCCTTAGTAATGACGTGTGCTTCCTGCTCCTCCGTGCTCAATAGCCGAGGAAAAGAAACGCGCCTCAGCAAACCAGTCGAACGTCGTGTTTGGCGCCGCGAATGCAACTCGATAAAAAGTGACGGATTTTAGGGCCTCCAAATGTCTAAGGAGACGGGGTTGGACTCTTTGTTCGTTACTGGCCTCCTGTTCTGTTAGCACTCGGATCTCTTTCTTGTAAATGACCGCGCAGATGATGTGGTGTGCTAATTGGACTTTACTTCCCACATCGCACAACTTCAAAGTGGTATCGTCCCCATACCCACTGGTGCGTAGACGTATTCAATTATCAATACTGTCGAAAAGAGATGATAAGTTATGCGGAGCTGGGTGCAACAACTTAGCCGTCCATTCATCCAGCCATTTCTGCGTCGATTTATCCTTCGTCCTATCGCGGTACGCTGCTAATCGCCCCTGTAAGCATGTTCGCCCCCAGGCAGCCGTCCATGCTTGTAAAACCGTTAACTTAACGACCCCAATAGCTCTTCCGGAAATGGAAACCCCTGTAAAATGTGCATCAATTTCGCCAGCTGCCTCGGTGCTACTGTGCTCAAGGGGGAATGCTGTTAGTGCTGACGTAGGCCAGGAAATCCAATGCTTTTCCCATAGTTCCGGCCACGAGTCTCGGGTCTCGAGAAGCTGAGCTAGTAGGTCAGGAGAACCTATGTCCTCCATGGCTATCGTCCCTCCTGGTATATCTCGTTCTAACTTGGTCCGCATAGTTTGTCGGATTTGTTCCCCTCAGCCGGCGTAGTCGAATGAGCGCGCTTCTGACTTATTGAAGCCTCACTGTGAGCTCGTGTTGAAGGTACCAACGCGAGTTGGAGCCTCGACAAGTTGGGGGCTTCAGCACACGCAGGACACAGGTCCGGACTAGACAACGTAACCAGACGCTTCTCTGGAGTCGTTTGCCGCTCCTGTTTAGCAATCGCTTGCCATTGGTGCACTGCCGTCCGAAATAGCTGAAGATGCTCGAGTAAAGGACTGGTTCTGTGTTGTTGGCGTCATTGGTCTCCATCTGGGGCACATGCTTTCTCTCCTCTGTGGAGAGTCGAGATGCCGAATTGAGTAAGAAAATCAAAAGTTCGGCAAACCCAGCCGGGTTGGAATCATCCTAGAGAATGTCGATATGTTGATGTACGTCTCGGGGAAGAAGCGTGATTGTTAGATGATCTCGGATCACCCTGGGTCGCCGTTCCAATTCTTCGAGTTCCATGCTGCGGGCGAACAACTTTTCTCCTCCCCGTCATCTCTCTGCACTCAGTCGTCCAAACCTTCTCCTTCCATCACAATGTCAGGGGCTTCTTGTTTCTCCGCTGCCCAGTCCGTTTGGCGGAGTTGCGACGGGTCTGTATGTACAAATGCTGAGTAATGTTGTCCCCAGAACCTCAGCACCAATGGTCGTTGCAAACCGTGTTGCCTAGCATGTATGACTGCTGCTATCCGAAGATCAAGCTGCATAGGGACTTGTTGGCCAGTTTAGTAAACTTTGTTTCCGCGGTAGTACTAGGTTTGAATAGTGAGCAGTGCCTTGTTTGTTGCCCGTCGGTATCGTACGCCAGTACAAAAATGTCGTGTTGAAGAAAGTTGGCTGCTAGAGCCATTAGCTCACTGTTTCCTCGATTCCAACACAAAACGACATCCAGCCGTCCAGAAGGTGTGGCCGCGTACTCTTCGAGGTACCATTTAAACTGTTTTTTTTCGATTCGCGGGCATCCATCCCATCTTCTCTGAACGTTAATCAGAGTTGCCACCCGGGTGTAGTGGCTGAACTGCTCGTCAAAATTAAGACGGCTAGACAGCCGAATGCCTCGTTTTATGCTGGCCGTTATGGCCTCAAGGTGGTCATCATGGGCTGCTAGATTGTGGTCCCGACCGCCTGCGCTAACGCCATCGCCATACAAAAACCAGAAGATGGTGTCGTGACTGGACGTAGTCCTAGCACCTCTTCAATGCGTTTCTCACTCTTGACTCCAGAACTACTGCAGTCGCGAACAAGTCACTACCATCCTCAATACCACTTTCTAATTAACAACCCAGAACGAATGTTTCCTATTATTGATTCCAGTTCAGCCCGGCAATTGGAATGAGTACAATTTAAATCCCTTAACGAGGATCAATTGGAGGAGGAGACAGACCCTCAACTTAGCCAGTGCATATTTCATGGCAAGGCGTTCCTTGTCATGCACTGGATAATTGCGTTCGGCTGGTCGCAGCTGACGAAATCCTCTTTCCTGATGTTGTTCCAATGCTGCCATGGGCAACTGGTCGCTCCTGTATTTTCCAATTGGTTAAACCGCCTGGTTCGTCGCTGCTCGTTCACGTTGCTTGAGGGTAACAAGCTGTGGGGTCGTGGGAATTTTCGGCAGTTTCGCTGACACTAGGTGCAATGTTGCCTTCTTCGTTTCTGTCGTTGGCGCCTGGTCGACACCCTCCGAGTCGTGCGTAGGTCGTGAGGTGGGCGCTAGTACGTCTTGTTTGGATGATGGTGCTGTTGACTTATCCGCTTCATCTTTCGCACCTTCTGCCAGGTCAATAAAACGGGAGGAGAGACTTGGAGAGTATGGCTGTGACGCAGTCGGCTGATGAGTCACTTTACGGCTTCTCTGAGGCTGGACCGTGACCCATTGCTTCTTTCGGTTCAGGTTCGACGTTAAGAGCTTCCGGCTCGATCGGACCGGTGCCTCGAGCAGGCGAAGTACCCTCTATGGGAGATCTAAGTGCGGCATCCATCAGTGTGCGTGGTCGCTCTGTGGATGGTGCCACTGCCGTCTATGCCTGGGGCTCACTGTCCTTTTGAATTTGTAGGCGCTGTGCCGCTACTTCTTTAATTTCCGCCAGGCTGGTAAAGGGAGTGGCCAAGTCTTCAAGCGCTGCTTCCTCTTGTTCCGTAGCCACTCGGCTGCCTGGACCTTGTAATTATGCAGTGTTATACTGATACCGCGCCATGGTGTGCCCGAGATTGCCATAGTGCCCGGGTGCTTTAGAATTATTGTCCGTCCATACCAGATAATGCGCGTAATTCTTCGCAAAAATTCTGGGCACCCATATTTACCGTAACTTTCCACACATTGGATGTCCACGAGTTGGGCGTACACGTGTCTAGATCTTCAAGCTCAAAATCTGCTGCAATATGCTTTTCGAAGTACGCAGTCAACTGTCCGATGTCTGTGAAGCGAGAAACATTGTGAAGTTTCACCTCGTACTCCGGATTGGTCGCCATGCGAACCCCATCTCGTCCCTACTGGCGTGCCAATACGGAGCCCGTGTCCGGGTGGTGCATGTTAGATAAGCGGTACTTCGCTCCTCCAAATGACACTGACATTAACTCGTACTTGCGTGCCGACGCTCGATCAAAGAATGAAAATGGATACTGCGTTGCACGTCGTTGTAATTTATATGCTTGGTGACATGAACATGGTCAGGAGTTCGTCCTGATTGACCTTCGCTCCTTCCGCTGCCAGCAAGATATCTTCCTTGATCGTGCTAGTTTTCTGCCGTATCAGCCTGATATCTATCTCGCTCCGTAACTTCAAGCAAAGCTCACCTTCCACTTGTTGTTGAACAATCCGTAGCAGTCGCACCCGTTCCTTGGAACAATGCACACTTCGTACATAATCCGGTAAGCGTCTGCTTACAATATTGCCCTCGGCAAGTCCAGTGATAACTCTTCATTAGTCCGTTGTGCCATCTCGAAGCCGACACCCACTTATTGCAGCTCCCGGTTGCTGACTGAGCTTGCGCAGCTTGTCAATATCCAATATGCTAAAGACTGCTGGATTGAACATAAAGTCTTCGTAGTGCCCCCGTGCTGCTGGGCTGTTGGCCTTTTTTTCGATTGGTCCGGTGCCTGACTTGACCTTGGCTGCCCATTCATTCATGGGTGGTGCCCGCGCCCACTTGCCTTTGCTAATTATGCTTTGTATGATGTTCTTAAATGACCAATTGGAATTGTAAAGGTCTTTCGTCGCCGTCTGCGCAAACTGTGTCCACTGCATGAACAAGCCGTTGCTTACAATGCAAGCCACCTCGAAGAACAAGAATAATATCATTTTTATTTCACTTCGTAGGGTCGGAAAGCGTTGCTTCCTCGCCGGTACGAGGTCTGCTGCAATGGCCACCGTGTCGTTCGCTATAGTGTAGAGCTTTGCCACAGTTGTCACCCATGCTTCATGTGAAGGATCATGTGGAGCTGCCTTTACCGCCGCCACTACTGCCTCAAACGTCTCCGCCGGTCTTATCACCGGCTCGGCCTTGTCTGACCCGGGTTCGCTGGGTGCACCCGTCCTTCTCGGTATGGGCTGCTCCTGAGTCGCTGACGCCTTGGCAGTGGACTTGGAGTGGCCGACTCCCACCGCTTCTGGCAATGGATGCGTGTCTGCCCTCGTCGTCTGTCGAACGGAGGAGTCCGTTCTGTCGCGTTGGTTGTGCGTAACCCTTTTCCCCGGGTCAGGCGGCTCTGTTGACTGCCCCGACGTCTTGCGCTGAACGGGCTCTGGCGAGCCTCGCATTGCGCTTGTCGGCAAGGTAATGGGCTGGCGCTTCACGGTCGAGGAACGTGAGCGGGTGACGTGTACACTTTTCTTCCAATCCTGACAGCTGGTACAAGGCTGTCAGGGCTATGCGGTCTGCGAAGCTAAATTGGAACTGAAAAATTTACAGTAAGTAAAATGGCCGAAATTCAAAAATCGGTCATGGTAGGCTCGGACAAACATCATTTACGAGAATTAACCACTCAAGGCCTGAGACCTTCCGCCAAATATAGCTGTACAGCGAGGTGGAGTGGTGTATAAACAGAGAACAGATGTTTGTAGATTCCTAGATATCACTCCACCGCATTTCCCATTCATTTCAATATTTTTCCGGCTACATTTTTTTCCATACCTTACAAAACTACGAATTCCCAGCGTTAACGCTACCGAGCTACTGATCACGACGTCCAGATTGGATCACAACATCCAGATTGACGGCGGCTGAGGTGCTGTCGAAGAATTAATGCCAGCACCAATCGCGATGATGTAAAAGGAGGTTGCCGGCAGCTTCTGCTAATTTGACCCACCGGCCGACACCTTCGGCACCTTCAACGTGGTTTCAGTGACTCTTCAACTACTTCAAAATGCGATGGATTGCGTGTTGTGGTCGTAGAAAGTCTCCCGAGGGAGTCACCGGCCGACGACGACTGCGGATGTCCGCAGGATTGAAGACATGGGCTTCAGGGAGAGTGTCAAGGTGGTCATGGATCACCCACCCTTCGGCGGTATACTGGGGCGTCTTCGAATACCTCTCGCAGTCGCTTGAGTTTGTCATCTTTGATGGTATTGCTGCTACTGCTGCTGCCGCTGCACGAGGATGTTTAAAAAGCCACCAATGTTGATCGAAGTCTTTTAAGGCGAGGGGAGTCACGGCTGATCGAAATGCGTGATTGCAAGAGTGCCCAAAGTTGAAGGTGAATAGTCCTTGACAGTCACCATCCACTCCCTATCTTTAGATTGCAGGAAGGCCGATTTCAAACCTGCTATCGATACTTTGCCCGTGACTGCAGAAAAAGTTGGTCCAAATCTCAAGTCTGCCTTCGAGCGCTCAACGGCGGTTTGAAGTCGGATGACAGCAAGCTGCCCTTCGCAGGCGAGCTGGCAAGCTATGTCAATTGTCAACAAGTCGCCCGTTGACACAGCAAGCGATTTCTTGATAGCAGCATGAGCGCTTGCGACTCTTGAGGTAGAAGAGTGCCCAAAATGCAGCTTGTCTCGCAAGAAAGCAGCCACAAATCGGTCCTTGTAGCGCAGCTATGTCTCTTCAAGGTAGATCACGACGTGGTGCGGGAAACTCGTGCGCATTTTCCAGGCTCTCGTTCTCGTCTGGTGTTGATGACAGCACAAGAAGGTTCCATTGATGCAGAAAAGTTTCGAAGGCATCAACCCTGTCGAGCGATCCGTTTTCTTTGCCAATATGTTCTTTGATATGTGCCATCGGCAAAGCAGAAAGTTTGCATACGGAAAGAAAGTCTCAAGAGCATTCATCAAGGCCAGTTCCCGATCCGTCACAAAAGTTGTTGGTGTGACAAAGAATGTTTTAAGTACCTGCTCTACCAATTGTATTGCCCACATGTAGTTTTCCTCCCTCTTCGCGGCCATAAAGCAGTATGCGAACGTGAATGTTTGAGCAGTGAAGGTAACCCCTACAATATGCAGCAAGGGCAAGCCAAACTGATAAGATTTCCAGGTTGAGTCAACCAACCATACCTTGGCGGCCGAAAAGTTGCTGCATATTTCTAGGCAGATGTGGCGACTATAAAGAGATGCTTAAGCCGTCTCTCTGCATCAAACTGAGTATAATATGGCGCTTTTGTGCTACTTTCAAGGCTGTAAAGTAATGCCTGGAGAGAAGAACGACCGCCAAGGATACGCGAGCGCTCTGCCTGTTTGAGATTGTACACGTGCCGAGGCGTAATCGTGACACCCTTCCTTTGCAGGATGCTAACAATTCGCGTGGGTTTGAGCCCGGCGAGAGGGAGCTGAATGAACTCTTGTTGCTGATCTTCGTTCACGGCACGATTTCTGGGATGTGCAGAAAGGTCGGAGAAAGGCTCGTGGTTGTGAACATTGACTGTTACTTCCACTGTCCAGACTGTCCTTTCCTGCGTCTATTTCATTACCTTTCTCCTGGCGTTGAGGCAAGAGAAGGCACACCCATTGCTACGGATTGCAGTGACACGCTTACGCTGAACACTAGGTACCAATTGTTTTTCCTTCCCCGCGTTAGAGCATTTCAGAACAACAGCTTTATGTCACCGTCTTCCCTATTCCCTGTACTTCGCTTTGTTTTAATGGATAGAACAAAGCCCTCTTCCTTCATACACGCGTCGACAGCTGCGCGAGCATCATCAAAATTGGTAAGTACGCGCTCTTTGATTGATTCTAATTGAAGAGTTTGGGATGAATTTGAAGATGGAAATCTTGAAGAGTATATAATAAAACCATTGTGACCAGTCAAAGAGACCTACAGGGTTCTAAAAGCTAGGGCGCTCAATAGCGAAAAGTGAGCGCTCACTAGCGCCTCCCATAATTAAGCATTAATTACCATTAGCAAGAAAAAATTACGTAGTGCTGATGTGATTTGTCAACCCGTCATTATTTGTGAGTACTGTGTGGCCCGCCCGCGATTACCGCCATTCAAACGGACTTTAACCTCGATCAGAAGCTATATTCTCATTTAAAATAAAAGTACTCATATTATCTTGTTTGAATTTTGTCGCGTTCTTTCGCTTTAAGGAATGTGCTCGTTCGACATACCATGGTAGCCTCTGTTATAAGCATTTGCCACAAATGAATTAGGACATCAGAGGAGGGGCAATAAATATTTTTGTTTAGCGGACATGGCCATGTCGGCCGCTTTATAAAGTGTGTAACGGGCTACTGTTGTCCTAATCTTACACCGTCACCGTTCAGTATACTTTGTGTACGTAAGGGGTTGGTCAGTTACTTATGTGAAGTGATTAGACCCCCCCCTGCGTATGCGATGCACATAGGTGCATTCACATTAGGAAGGATGACGCCTAGCGTTATCCGTAACGTGAGGTATCTAGAAAGATACGCTCGCAATACATATCAATATTATCTACAGAGATGATATTCTATGATTAATAAATATAGGTATTTACATTGAATACGATTAAATATAAATTAGTCTGAAAACTACTTCCTAGAACGCAAGTGCGCACGTGGAGCCGGATTACCGCTCCCGCGACGTCACTTAGTTTACGGCTTATAGTTCGTTGGGTGAGGTCGCTAAGGTGCCAGCCACAACTACCTCACGGACCACGAGAGTATACGGTCTAATCGCCTCCTCGCTGTGCTAGGGTGTATGTTTAAGTAGAGCGTGGCCGCATTAAGACGTGCCCGCCTACAACGTGAGGCTTGAAAAGATGACCTTCGGGATTTTGATTGAGTTTTTGTTTCCTTGATTTTAAATACCCGAGTCAAATAACAAAAATAAGAAGTGTGTTACATGTAAGTTTGTATTTCTTGACCTTCTTAGTAAGCATCCACAAGACCGAATTGTCATGCATCGAGTGTAGGGTTATCCATATATTCAAGTTGTATCGGAGACCACATGTAATGGGCGATCTGCTTTAAAATTATACGCTACGCTTCCTGAGGCGTGCTTAACATCCGCCCGTGTGCATTGTACCGCGTTTGACACTACTTCTCATTTAATTTTCTAATATAGATAAATTTAACCAATTCTAAAGACGGATTATACATGTTCAGTGTTGCCGACTTCCGAGTTTATGCGAGACCTTTTAGTTTCTTTGGCCTTTTTATCTTATGCAGGACACGTAGAAAAAAATGACTTGTGTAAATTCCTCTTGTTGAAACGGCTTTAGTTTCCGGAAAAAACAGAGAAAAATAAGCTATGTAATCATAGGATAATTGTTCTGACTTGTGTATATACCAAATGATACGAATAAGAGCGCAAAGCAAAAAAAGCCTTTTTATCTTGGATTTCGTCGAATTCCTTTGTAGTCTCCGTGTATCAAAGTTGGATTTTTCTACGCATTTGCCTTGCAATTGAGCAATTAATCTTGTTGACGCACACAGCTGCTGTTGGACAGGCAAGCTTGGGCATTATTTCGCCCATAACTGTTATTAGAAGATAAAATTCTTACAATACCGGCAATAGAGAGCTTACATTTTTTGGATGGAATTAATTAAGCTTTTTTTAGCACATGTAAACTCACACACCTCATCATAGCTGAATCAATTCATATCCACTAAGAAGCATCTGGATCAGCTCTTCTACATCCATTAAGAGGTTTTAAGCTCTTTACAATGAAAAGATCAGCGCGTATTCAACAATACGTGTGTTTGATAAGCTAAATGATTAGAAAAGTCATTCGATTAATTTTGCTGCTCATTACAAAAGTCCTTCACAAGCCAGTCTACCAAACTGCACGGCACATCGGCAAATATTTTGTAGGATGCTTGAGCGATTCTGTTTAACACTGGACTATGTTTTGAACCTGATGATTCTATTAAAAAAGCAGTTTGTTCACAACATTTCTTGATAACATGTGATAAGCACGTAGAAGTAAAAATCGGTGTCTCTCCTTTTCTACCAATCGCAGCCCTCGTCCGGTGTAGTCAATCGTTGGTCTCAAATTGGGCATTTTAACACTTGTAGTGTCCAAAAGTTCGCGTCACCCCAGCAGCGGCACCGATGGCGAATAATGAGCAAAAGACTCCAATGGCTCAAAAAAGCGCCAATGCTTTGGCGTGCCCCTCCAGTGACACTGCACACGCATTTGCCCCATTGCCATTCGACGAGAGTTTCATGACTTCCACTCGCACGTCGGAGACGGTCAATTCCAGCACAATCGTGACAAGCACCAAGTCCGCGGCCGATTTTTTTCTCGACCAAATTGCAGCAGTCATGTCTGACGAAAAAAAGCTCTCAGATGTGCGTATTAACGACCATAAAATTGCCACTTTTAAGTATTTAGATACTGATTCTATGTGCGTCAGTAGAATATCATGGATCTGATTCCGCCAGTCGAGGCCCCAATGAGCCAAGCCGCCGTGACTCAAGCCATGACGTCTTCGTCCGTGTCCATTGGCATGCCTCTCCAGCCGCCGCCAGATCTCATGCGCGCGTTGTCTCCACCCACGTCGTTGCTACCGGATTTCGGGGACTTGGCGTCGCTGGCGTTGCTAGGCGATGCAATTACTTCAAATGCCGCGACAATTCCGACTACTACGACTGCCTTGAAACGCGATTTATCAATGATGAAGCACGGAACTAATGTCGCATTGCCGCGGAAAGTTGAAACGGTGAGTCAGAGTCTAAAGAAGCCAAAAAACGAGACAAGTGGCGTGGAAAACGAAAGCCACGCAGCAATGCACGTGCCCTTGTCGACGCGACATTCGAGTTACAGTCCACCAGCATCTGGCGCAGCAACAGCACGCGAGAAAGGGATGAAAGAACCTCAATCGGGCGACTTGTACGAGTGCGTTATTACGAAGCGAAACGGAGGTCTTGGCTTGACGCTCGCGTGCGTGGACGACCATGTTCAGATCACAGGCCTCGCGCCAGATACACCAGCGGCAAATAGCGGCATTTGCGTCGGAGATACGCTCGTGGCAGTGTCTGGGTTGCCCGTGCGTGGACTGCAGTTTTCGACTGTCATTGGTCGTCTCAAATCGACCTCTCGGAACTCGGTCGTGCTAAAACTCCGTCGGAATCCTTGTACGTTTAAAAGCGCCAAGGATGATGAAAAATTATTGATGGATAGTGGGTTTCTGGTGTTGTGTAGTTCGTCAGAACGCGGGAAACTCGGCCGTGTTTCGTGGAACGAAGCGACCTGTGCGAGGCGTGATGAAGACGTCGGAGAGCAGCAATAGCGCCAATGTGCTATCACACAAAACAACGGCGTTGGAGTCGCGACTCGGTGGCAATGGACTAAACGCATCGGCAGGGAAGAGTTTGCACAATGGGACGCCAAGTGTCGATACGGAGGATCTTCATCGCGTTCATTATCCTACAGGAAGTGGTCGTGCGTTGTCGTTGAGAGCCGACCCCATGAATTCCACGTATTTTCCAACTGATGCGTCGATACTGACCCTAGGCGCGACAACAGTAGCGTCTTCTAACTTCACATCATCGTCGAGTTCTTTTGGGGATTTACAAAGTTGTTGGCGAGCGAATGAAGAGGAAAAAGAGCGGTATTATGCGGAATGTCGCGCTCTTCGTCATGAGCTTGGAAGAGCTGTGGCAGCTCAACGCATTCAGAAGCGACTGGCCGAGAAATACACGCAACAGCTTCAAAATGTCGTAGATAAGTTCCAAGTACAGATTCAAGAATTTGTTTCCTCGTCAAGAAGCGACGACGTTGTAAAGCTGCGTCAACAACTCGTCGAAGCGCATCAGGCACTAGCGAAGCAGCAAACCGAGATGCTTGTGCTCCAAGAAGCCGAGACACGTCATGCACGACCTGATGCCCAGCGTATCAAAAGGCAGCTCGTGTCGCTGATGCGAAATAGTGTGTTTGAGATGGATTGCAAGGCTTTTGTTGCGGCTGCGGATGGTTCCGTGGCTCCAAGGACTTCTTGGAGCTTTGAAGAGCGACTAGATGGGGTTCGACCGAGTGCATTCGCCTTTCTAACGGGCCAGAAGAACCTGGACGTGTCAGCATGGACACAAGAACAAACGCTCGATATAAAGTCGTGTTCAGAGGTGAGATTGAATTTATTTCATAACGTTGACGAGCACGTCGTGACATGCTTGCTTCGTGTTTAATGTAGTTGCTAGGCTGGAACATGCGAGAAGTTGTGGTCCAGGCAGGAGCGAGCTACTCGGTGAGTGTGACTGATCCTGTTCACTTTAAACTCATGAAAAGTGAGGACCTTCTTGTCGTCTCGTGGACACTACGTGTCAAGGACTGTAGTAAGTCGAGAACGAGCACGTCGAGCTCGCGCAATAGTACATAGTATCGAGGACGCAATGCGTTAGAGCCAGAGCCCTCACCAAATAGACGAACAATCTCCCCCCCCCACATGAACGTTACGAATCCGATCGCACCACCTTGTTGCGTGCCTTTCTTTCTATTCGCACACTTCATCAAGACCGACTGTGTGAAATATGGTGAGGTACGAGCATTGGAACAGGTGACGGGGGAGACGCCGTCGTGGATAAGAACGGAACGTCCACGACGTGTTCGATCAAGCTTGACATGATGCGCTCGACTGCGTCGTCGTCCGATAAATTGGCTTCTCTTTGGTTTTGAATCGCGCCTTCCATGAGCAAGACGTAAGCACGGGCAAACTGCTGACGAATGTACTTGTCTCGCGACCCCTTGAGTACGTGCGCCACGTTGTAGCTCCTTTCAAACGGATCTTCAATACTTAACCGCGTCGTTAAGCGCCACTGACACGTCCGTCGCTTCTCGTCCTTGGTCACCGTGCCAGCATCAGGACGACAAATACTCACTACGTCTCGCGTCGCATCAAAGTGCAAGCCATAATACCTAAAAAAGCCCATTAACAATTCGCCGACAGTCTGCGTATTGCGCGCACAATAGTCACGAAGTAACGTGAGCTTCTCCTTAGGATCGTGGAACGCGAACGGGTCGTAAAAGTACGTCTCAATGCCTTGTGGATTCACTGCCGATGCGTTTTGTTCGTCGCTGGGACCGCGGCAAAAGACATTTGGTAATGAGTTGTGCGAGTTTTCTGGCCAAGTTAGCGGCAACGCTTGCAGCACGGGAAGTACAGGGGGTGTTTGTCGCTGGAGAAAGTGAATGAGCAAGAGCAAATAGCCATACGACGAAAGCGTTCCTTCGGCTGCACAATTCATGCGTCGCTGCTTGACAAACCGCTTGAGCACGTACGCCAGCATTCGCACACGTGGGTCGGCACTCGCATAGACTCGAAGTAGCGACGTATTGCGCTGTGCTAAACGGTTCTCAACGCACAAGTCGCACTCAATCCCTGAAGCACGCGACACAAACATAACGATTGGAATCCGTGCTGTCAACCGCGTCGTGTCGATTGACGTGAAGAGATCAGGCCGTGCTTCTAATCGCGCAACGACTTCCAAGAGCATGCGTTGCTTGTCGTCGACGCTGGGACTCGCGTCTTTTGGCACGACCAAGCACATGTCCATATCACTGTGTTCGCTCCCAAACTCGTTCGCTGACGACCCAAAGACGTCCAAGTCGCACGGAAACGGGAGTTTGGCAATCACTTCGGCATGCACTTGATCGTAAATCGACTGGCGCGACGCACGGAAAGCTGTACGGTCAGGGATTAACTTGGTTGCTTCGCGTTCGACCCATCGAGTCAATGCGTGCGTCACGAAACGAGACGAGTCGTGCCTCAAGTCATCTTTCTCGCAATTCAAACCTGACGGCTCGGACTTTATCGGTGCAAATCCAAAGTGTTTTAACCAGTAGCCACAGCGATCTGTTTCGTTGGCAAAGTAGAGGCCACTGACTTGACAGAAGCGTTCTCGCTGCATCCGCGCCATGTCCACGACTTGTTCGTCTGCCACAAGTTCCATCACGCACTTGTTGGCTTCGATGGCATTAAGCAAGTTGCATAGCGTGCCATGGAACGTCTCGATCGGATGAGGAATCGTCTCGGTTGGTGCAAAGCACTGCGCAATGTCAGCAGCAGGACGCGCGAGTAAGCCGAGACACACGTGGACGACATCTCCTAGCAACGCATGGCCGTGGAGAAAGACCGTCTCGACTTGATCCACAAGACGCATGAGCGCAAGGAGCGCACTCAATACAACGCCTGCATTGCCTTCATTGATCCCTTGTTTCAACTTGTCATGCGTCGCGCGTAACGTGTCAATAAAGTGGCTATACTCGAGGCAGACTTTCAGTTTATTACTCCGCGCAATCGTAGCGTTTGAATACACCACTTTACTCGATTGGTCGTCACTTGCTTGGTTTGGTCGCTTGGGAGTCGTCCCGTGACTGCTTTTGTCTTCAAACACGCGAAACTCAAACTCTCCTGGCGATCGAGGCGCTCGGAACGTAATGCGCGTATTCAAGCAGCGATAACTCCGATGGAGTTTGTTCTCAAAGAGCACTTGTTTTACGAAAATAGGCTTTTCATTCGTCGGATGGCCGAGACGAAAGAGACCGACGAGCAACACGCGTCGACCGTGACATTCTTCAGCCAAGAGCGCGACTTGGACTTTAATGTTGTCATTGGGCTTCGTCACTTCCGGAGAAACGACGATGGCATTGCTTTGCAAGGAATTATTTTTTTCGTGATACAGTTGCGAAGAGTGGCTAGGAGACGAGTGAGTTCGTAACGGAGTCGAGCTTCTGGACTGGGATCTCCGAGTCGGAGACATGGACGGAGCCAATTGATGCCGATTCAATACAGTGCTTGGTGACTCGGTTGATGGCTTTGAAAGTTGCTTGACCTGTCGATTTAAAACATGCGACGTTTGAAGATTCGACGAGTGTCGTTCAGAAGATTGAGCGTGACGGGATTGGTCGCAAGGTTCAGGCTTGGGATGCTGATACAAAGCAGCCATTTGGGCATTCATTTGGTCCCGTAACGACGCAGTTGAGACATTTGGGTCGCTCCAAGCTTCGGTACCTTTAAAGACTCGACGCTCGTTATTGCTGCCGAGGTTGAGATGGAGCATTGATTCTGAGAGGTTATGGGGTTGGCTGTCCGGAATAGTGTGTCCCATGAAAGGTCCAAACGAGTTGAGACGACTCGTGTCGTGCTGGTTAAGGGCCACGCCCCCTAATGATGCGAGAGAACTTGCGGAGGACCCTATTCGAAGCTCTTGCTGCTGGTGAATCTGTTGCTGTTGTTGTAGATGATAAAAAGCTCTTCCAATATCGTTAAACTCGAGCGAAGAAGGAGGAAGTGGCGGCGCCAAGGACAGCAGTGGCGGCTGTAAGTCCATTGTGTTGCCAAAAGGTGGTGGCGCCAAGCCCAAGCCCAAGCTGCCACTTCCGCTGAAGAAGGCATCGTGGCTGAAGGTCCCGAAAATTGGAATGTTTGCGGTGTCGTCGTTGTTGGGCTTGGGGGAGTGGGGAGGTTCAGGCCATGTCGCCATTTTGCGCAATTAACAGGACGTCGACTCTTGGGATATGTTTCTTTTCATTAAGGGGGTAAGTGGTGTAATGTACTCCAAATGTTGGTGCTGCACGTGTAAAAGCGCATTTAATAAATATTCTTAGTGTCCACATGCACACGAAAAAAGTGCGGACACCAATACGGTAGAGATGGTTCCCACGATACTGTGCGGCATGGGCGAGCGCGTGAAGAAGATGGAACTGTTGCAGGGCGAGGATTGCTGAAGACGAGCGCATGCGAGGCGCTTGGCGTGTTGACATCGGCATGTTCAGCTCAATGCTCGGTGCTAGCGTCGTGGGAAAATACATCAAGACGCTCTCGACTGGCCAGGTGTAACGGGGAGTATCGTTACATGAAAATGATTTGTTGATTAATTTATTAATTAAAAGGTAGAGAATATTTGGAGAATATTACTTTACATGGTAATATTCTAAAAGCTTATCCAATGGTAGATAAAGACCATTAAATCTACTATTCCGCGGTCCAGTCAGCGCTGGACGCGCGCAATGAGAAAGACAGATAAGACTTTATTACATACTTTGTATTAGTTTATAATTAAGTTAGTACGATGTACATAGACCAGAAGAATTTAATTTTATTAATACGGTTTTCATTTAATCCTCTTCAAAGTAAGTGTTTTAAAGAGAGTCTTCCTCTGCACATATTAGTGTACGTGAAGTGACGTGAGGCACCAATCGCACTGAGGCAGTGCGAATTGGACTCGTACTGAAGCAGTACAAGGCAGTAGTGCCCCGTTACACCTGCTAGCCCTTTGAAGTCCGTCCAAGGACCACAGTTCCATCATCTAACATGGACATGTCAGATGATAATGGAAACACGCATCACGTTTCGCATGATAGCTACTCGTTCCTAAGTGACATAGAAAGGAGTGCGGTCGAACGAATGAGTGGACCGTAGGGAACGATGCATCTTGACCATGCTGTCCGGTTTAGACAGAGATGCCCTCCATTCAGCCATCGCCAAGTTCATACAACATGAATTTGACGAGGTGAAGGAGACGGTAGTTTTGCTTAATCAGCAAGGCTCTCAACAGGCAAAACAGCTGAGATTACAACAAGTACAGACTTCTGCACCTGGGATGATGCACACGCGGCATTCCGAAACCTAAAAGATTAACAATTCTAAGTATAGGGGAGCCGAAGAAGACTCATTCTTAAGATGATTTGTCGAGTTGGACGATGCCATAAGGGCTCGTCACATCGTCGACGAGCAAATGGAAGTCGCATATTCTCAGTCAAATTTGGCAGGTCGTGCCAAAACTTGGGCACTAGGCCTTAAGTTGCGCGACCCATATGTCTTTGAGTCGCTAGAAGCTTTTAAAACCCGGCTCAAACAGACGTTTGAACCGCCTAGGGCTGAGTTCAGAGCTCGATCAGAGCTTCTGAAACTCAAGCAATGCGAGCGTGATGTTCACACTTTTGCTCAGCACATACGACTCTTAGCGAGTTGTATCACAAACAATACAGTTCATGAGCACACGTTAATTACGGTGTTCATGCAAGGTCTTACGGATGGTCCCGTAAAGACCCACCTGTTCCGCTTGGAACTGGATACGCTTGAAGAAGCAATATCCGTTGCGGAACAGGAGGACTTTAGCTTGAGACAGGGTCAAGCTAGTTCGTCGTCATGTCGTCATCCTAGATGACACAAACTAAGAGGTCCAGAACCTATGGACCTCTCTCATGTCGAAAGCGAGAAACCTCGCTTTTCGCACATCAAGCGATTGCAGAAATGCAATCGCTGTCAAAAATCAGGACACTATGCTCATGAGTGCAGTGCCTAGAGAATCGTAGGCTCAAATATGTTAAGCGCGACATCCCTCCAACGAGGATGACGGTGCGTCTAGCGACAGGCGCATCGATAACAGTGATGAAACGCGTAGTGAAATTTCACTACACGTTAAGATATTTACAGTATGATGATGATTTTATCCTACTGGATTTGGATGACAAATTTGATGTCATCCTAGGTTTACCTTGGCTCAGAAAATACGAGCCAAGGATCAGCTGGCAGCATCGATCCGTAAAGATGCCTGCCACTTGTTCATCAGACGGCCATCTGGTGAACGTCTTGGAGCATCCACAAGTGTGTGGATGTAATACGAGTGAGTGCGATGGCATCACTTGTGGTACGGTCGTTAGTACGACTGCACAGGATCACATTGGGATTACCAATCCCATTGTGGAGTCAGCTGCCGGCGGCTGTGCGAATGCACAGGCAGCGCCGAAGGTCCATTACTCGAATAAGTCGAGTGGATTGAGATATGAATGTACGCCTAGCGGTCGACATTCAAGGAAGATACTGGTTGTCCGAAACGGACAACACGATGATCTAAAGTCGAGAAGAGAGTCGACCGTAGAGGACCCGACGGTGATAGCGCAATCACGGTCAGAAGACGTTGAGGGAATAAATCCCCACGTACTTGAGGGGAAATATTCTCAAATAGTTAATGCTGAAGTGACTAGACTCCAGCATCCCGAGAGATTGATCCCTCAGCAGCCTGTGAATAAATCCCAGGAAGAAACCGAGACATTGAATATCTTGGTTAATGTAGGATCAAAAGTAGGCGCTTATGCTCTTGATCTGTATGCGCCTCCGAGTTAACGTCGGAGATAACTTAATTACCAGCCCTAGAACTCAAGCGGTCATAGTAGTAGAATCAAGCAGATCTGCGTACTCGTCACAGAGGACGATTACGTAACGATATTCGGTCAGCGGTAATTTTTGCAGAGAACGAACGGGTTCTCAGTAGCTCATCGATGGATGGAAGTGTCCTCGGTCTGAAGACTCGGATTGAGAGATATACTACTCAATCCTGAAAGTCACTTAAAACAAGTTCTTTATACAAGGATTTAATTGAATTCAGGGATGTATTCCCTGAAACAGTTCCATGCGAGTTGCGTAAGGATAAAAGCACTCGACATGAGATCGAGCTCAAACCGTGCTCGAAGGACTGTGTCATGAAGCATTGGCCACTGCCTCGTGAACAAGTACTTGCGATCGATAAATTCTTTATCGATCGATTAAAAGTAGGCCATGTGAGGGAGTCAACCTACCCACATAGCTCTCTGACCTTCTGTGTACGAAAGGTTACAGGGTGGGCGGATTATGCACGCATTCAATAGACTGATAGCTGCAACGGTACCGGCTTAAACGGCGATACCTAGAAAGACGTAAATATAGATGGTTATGTCTAAGAGTACCAACTTTTCGTCTATGGATCTGATGGATGCATTTAATCAGATCCTATGCGTGAACAGGACATCCCGGAAACAGCAGTTGACAATCCCAGTGGGATGCGCTGGGAATGGCTAGTAATGCCTCAGGGGCTTAGTTACGCCCTTGCAAACTTACAACAGATGCGCAACGAATCTTTTGAGACCGGTGCGAGAATTCGCACCGAGTAATGTTGACGGTGTATTCGTCCATAGCCGACGCATGGACGTTAGACGGATGTGGAAGATCATAAAACTCACGTTCGTTAGGTTCTTACATTTGTGCGAAAGCATAGGTTGTATGCAAACCTCAAGAAGTGTATATTCGCTGCAAGCGAAATACCACTTCTTGGGTGCATCGTCGGAAATCACGGCGTGCGCCCTGATCCTAAAAAAATCAAGGCAATTACCAACGGCCAATTTTAGTCGATGTCAAGGGACTTAGAAAGTTTCTTGGTTTAGCGGCGTACTTGCACAAGTACTCTCGCAATTATGCTGAGATGACAGTATCTCTCTCTCGTCTCTTTAGAAAAGACGAGAATTGGTTATGGAACGCTGATTGTCAGCGTTCATTTGAAGGCTTCAAGCAAACCTTGATGCAATTGCCCATCTTGGCGTTTGCAGATCAAGACAGACCATTCCACGTGGTCTGTGACGCCAGCGATTACGCATTCGGCTGTGCGGTAATGCAATACGATACAGACGGCGCGGAGCGCGTCGTCTGTTATTAATCTCGTAAGCTGCAACCAGCTGAACGCAATTACTAAGTGCATGACAAGGAACTCTTTGCCATGAAATATGCATTGGCTAAATTTAGGGTCTATCTCCTAGGAGATAGACCGTTCAGCGTATATACGGACCATGCGTCATTACGCACGGCCGTAAATAGCCCACGCCTCTCGCAAAGAATGGCGAGGTGGCTATCCTTCTTCGCGAAGAATAATTTCTCCGTTTGATATAAACCATGACGGCTTAATGTCGTCGCTGCCTCTCTTTCACCTGTCGCGAAGGCGGGCTTGGAGGCTGGCGAATTTCCTCTGCGTGTTGCGGTTGGCAGCATGCCTATCGTAAATGCTTTCATTGATATTGTCAGCCAGCTCCAGGGTCTTCCCTTAACAATGATTCGCTTCAGTTATAGAAATCTTGAACTGATCAGTTTCCTAAATGAATCTGTCAATGATGTACAGATGGAGCAGAAGCAGCTGCAAGAGATTCAAAAGGGTACGAAGATTATGTTTACTAAGCTTAAAATGGGGGGGGGACTATTGCCCTAGGTGCTTTCCCGGCTGCATGAGATAGTTGCATGCTTCGGCCAGCGGGATTTTGGCTCTACACAGACCATTTAGGTAGCCTCAACAGCCTCCGAATGGGCGCAGCACAAGGACTGGTATGCGCGGACTAATCCACATTTCAATGAAGCGATTTAGGTAAGCTGTCTGAAAGCAAGGCGGCTTAACAAGAACATAACACGAATTTTAAAATTGCAGTATTTAGGTCATCACGATTTCGAGGATCTTCGGACCCGACATGAGAATCTCCAAATTCAGCAGGATAATCTGGTTCGTGACCACAAGAATCTGTTAGGGATTCTTGATAAGGGTGGTCAGATCCGTCCTCGGTAGAAACCTCGTACGGATGGTACGGGCGGAGCCGACCGACGAAAAGCGTAGGATGCGAACGCATCCTACGTGGCAATTCAACTGTGTACGCATTGCCTCTGCGATGCAGTACACGGAAAGGCCCAATACTACTACCCACATTAGTGACTACACGCTTAGGTAAGTTTACGGTAGAGAGTATTACTAGCTCATTAATTTTAAATGAAAGAACGTTTGCTCTTACATGTTTGTCTGCGTTCCGTTTCTGACGATCTACTGCGTTAGCAATAGAATCCAGTACAAAATGGATTACTGATTCTCGAGTCAGCAGAAATTCCTCCGCCGACTCATTTGTTTAGTCTTTTTCAGTGCGCTTTGTGCGCACTGCCATGAGATCACTCTCATCTTCGATGTCGATTGCTTCGACATCGATATCACTCGCGTCGTTGATATTTTCGACGCGTGGTGAGCATGAGCCAGAATTGGATTTGCTCCTGCGAGTCCACCCCCCCTTAAACTAGAGGATCCCTCTAATTGGGTAAGTAAACGTGGATGGCGTAAGCCATTCACAAAGAACGGTGTATGCGTTGTAGACGCATGCACAGAATTATTGATGGCGAATTCGACCATCGGTAAAAACTCGCTCCAATTCGGATACGATTGGACGTAACCTCGAAGTATCTCTTCGAGGACGCGATTTACGCGTTCTGTTTGACCATCCGTTTCCGGGTGATCAGATGTTGACATAGTCAGCCGTGTTCCGAGAGATCGGAACACGGATTGCCAGAACGCCGCCGTGAATCTCGGATCTCTATCCGAGACTAATTCACGGGGTAACCCATGGAGTTTGAATACCGTGTCGATAAAGACACGGGCACAACCCGGAGCCGTAATCGACTCTGGTACCGCAGCAAGGTGTACCATCTTGCTGAATCTGTCTACAAAAACAAGGATTCCATTGTTTTTGTGTTCGTCTTCGGGAAATCCGAAGACGAAGTCCATAGATACGGACTGCCAACACTCTGCCGGAAGTGGTAGAGGTTGAAGAGGTGCACGGGATGAAGGGCTAGGCTTCACCCGTTGACAAACCTCGCAAGCACGAATGTACTTGCGCACAAACTGATACTGGCGGGGCCAGTAAAAGTATCGACTTACCGTGAGGTAAGTCTTCTCACGTCCACGATGTCCACTTGTTGGAGCATCGTGACACTCATACATGATGCGCAAGCGCAAATCATTGTGAGTCGGGACGACGACACGTGGGGTGTCGCCGGTAACGGCTGTGTAATACAATAAGCCGTTACGTGTTGTGTATCGATCGGATGACGATCGATATAAAGCCGGTAGATATTTAAAAGATTTATCGGATGAATTCATTAAATGATCCATCAGACAAAGAAGGTCCTTATCTTCTTTATAGGCTTTCTTTATTTCATCAACTAAGGTTGATGATGGAACACTCGTAGTGAGTGTTGCAACAGTAAGATCACTTTTACTGTTGGGGTGCACTGCTGACTCGAAATCGGGTCGGCGTGATAACGCATCAGCGACGACATTAAGTCGTCCTGGTTTATATTCGACGGAGAAGTTATACTCCGCGAAGAAGGATAGCCACCTCGCCATTCTTTGCGAGAGGTGTGGGCTATTGACGGCCGTGCGTAATGACGCATGGTCCGTATATACGAT
>NC_090617.1:4964721-4968567 GCF_004359215.1 Bremia lactucae
TATTTAATTCTATTAAATATAAATCAGTCTGAAAATTACTACCTACTTGGGAAGTGCGCACGAGGAGACGGATTACCGCTCCCGTGACGTCACTTCACCAGAGTTCTTAGTGAGTTGGGTGAGGTCGCTTGCGCGCCCACCACAACTTCCTCACTGCACGCAAGAGAAGCAGGTGCAAACCGCTTCCTCGCTGTGCTAGGGTGTGTGCTAAAGTAGAGCGTGGCCGCATTACGACGTGCCCGCCTACATTAAGTGTCTCTTAATCTATCTTTGTAAATGCTGACTTAACTATAAACTAATACTAATCATGTAAATGAATTCTTATCTATCTTATCTTGTAACTCTCTTTGATTACTTCTACAGCTGATCAGTCTGCGGAATAAATAGACATAATGGTCTATACCTATTTATGGATAAGAATTCAGGACATTACTATATAAAGTAATATCCTCCAAATATTATCTACCTTTTAGATAATATATTAATTAACAACCTTTAAGTGTTAATTTCATGTAACGAACGATACACCCCGTTACAATTAGCGCTATATAATACCAATTCAACCTTTCCCGCTATGTAAACTTAGAAACTGACCTTATATGTGAAGTTTAACTCTCGAAGGACGCGCCAAAATGTCGAGCAGCTGATGTCCAAGTTCCACTTACTTCAAATGAATCCTGTTCTCTTCCTAGTCTGAAAGTCGGTTTTCATTATATGACAACGCAGCCATTCGCGCTTTTCCGCGTTGTACTTTTAATTTGGAACTTTTGTGCCTTGGCGTGCAACATAACCAGTCTTCTCGACGCGTTGATCCAGGCGCTGACGGTAGACGGGGCCTTTTTTTTCGGTAGCCCTGGTCGTTGTAAATTTCATAAAAATACTAGGCGTACAGAGCGTGCTGACGTTCGATGGTGAAAAGAAGCATAGTGAATGAGTGACTTTTCTTAATATACGGCAGTCTATGCTCTAGAGCCTCAATTCACAAAACTTACATTAACTTGCTCGAAAAGTCATCAGGAATAATGCAACCGATTTATTCTACTGTGCAGGTTGTGCAACAGTATCTTTATCCCTAGTGGGATTCCAATACCCTTAGCTTATTTAAAATTTTGAACGGAAGGTCTAGCTCACTAAGGATGTGCATGAGACATGCACTTTTGGCTAAGATACGTTATTAGCTCTAATGTGTCATAGCTCTAATGTCTCTGGGGGGTCCAGCTCTATGAGAATGCACATAGAACGTACAGTTTTGACTAAGAAAGTAAGGTGAACAATAGTTTCTGTGAAAAGTTTGGCTCATCACTGATGTGAAAATTTTGCTAGAAAAGTAATGTGGGTCTTACAGAATCTGAGTTTTGCGACAAATTTAATCTTTGGAGCGCACTAAATTTGCTAAGAGGAAAAATCTTAACAAGACGAGCTTAAACGGCACTAGAAGACTGCTGCGGTTTCGACTTGTCCATTTGAATCTTAAAAGGCAGTTTTACGGATCCAAAAAGATGCTGCTAAAAAATTGAAAAATTATGATCAGATCACGTGTCCTTTCATTATGGTTAATGGAAGGAGCTCGTAATCTGATCTACCGCGGCCGGATGCCAAAGCAGGAACTGGCTGGGCAGAGCTCATCAATTATTGAATCATCGTTTGCGTCACTTCTGATAGGAGCCGTACAATCGAAGGAAATATATCGGGATTACCATTGAAACAAGACCGAGTTGCAATAATTTCCTTACAGGGTCAAGATTGATGCCACCGAGGAAGTATCACGTTAAATGCATCTTAACATGAGAAAAGCGAATGTTTTTTCAAACTTGCGAATCAGACCAGATTCATCGCTATCGTATCAATAAATAAGAAAGTAGTATATTTAGCCGGCTCTTTCTTTCAGACTTCGTCGACAAAGTTATGTAGTTTCATTATTAGTTTTGCTCTGCTTCCAGCATCTCGAAACACGAGAGCGATGTTTTCATATACTCCTATTTTCGGCACCTATGAAGACACTCTTTTTAATATAGATCTCGTAGTCGTGTCTGCCACGGTAAGAATTAATGACGCTAGGAGTTGTGAAATACCCTAATTTAATCATTTTGTGGTACAAGGGTATCGTTAACGCCGGAGAATACTTAAATTTCGGAACAGGTCGACTGGGCAATTTCTCTTCTAGTGCCTCCATCAGTATTGATGGCCATCCAATGGACTTGACGCGCCCAATTTTTGATACGCTCGAGCCCGAGTGGAACGAAAAGTTTTACTTTCATAATGTCCCTCGTGACTCGAAGTTCAGCCTGATCGTTATGGGTTCAGATTTGGATAAAGAAGACACGCTGGGTGTCGCACACTTTCCTGCTCAACACGCTGTTGATGACACAAATGTGGCCCATGATCTGCCATTGACGCTTAAAGATCGCAAGGCTGGCGTTTTAAGCATTAAGGTACGGTTGCCAAAATTCATCTCTTACTTCTACTGACTCAAAGAAAGCTTAGGTCACTTGCCACTACGTCCAAGCCGATGAAACCTCAGTGATAGAGGAAGTTGGACCGGTCCGCTACTCGGTGCACTCAAGTCTTTCAAAAGATCTTTTGACGTCGTTTCCATACTACGATGCAAAAATTACCTCCTTGGCATACACTGTTCGACTTCACAACATCCCACGGTTTCTTCCATACAAATTTGAATGGAGCAAGACTTACAGAAAGGCCCAGCGTGTCTTCATGTCAAAGAATCCTGAGTCGTCTGTGTTTCTCAAAGCCGTCAAGACTCAACATGCCGTGGTGTACGAACATGATCGGATAACGTCAAAGTTCGGCGCTTTGTCGTCTGCTAATGACTTTTTCAACCTTATTAACAACGGAAGGCGCGACAATAAACCCGTGCTCTTTACGTACGTGATCACATCACAGGGCTGGTACTTTTCTGAGACTGGCGCGACTTTCTTGAAGGACATTTTGTCCCCGCATATGTTGCACTCGAATGCCGCCAATTATGTCAAGTTTGCCGGTGAGTTCCACGTGCAGAAGACGAGCAGCAACACGCTGAAGCTCGTGCTTGACAACAATAGCGGCACGTATCCCACACCAAAAAAGATTTTGCCGGAGCTGAAAGCGCTCATTAAAAACAACTTTGAATTTATCAATTGCGATGTAGTGGACCTCAACGATAGAACGTTGAAGAAGACTCGTGAGAAAATTCTTGCGGCTTGGAATTAAGCTCTTTTCGAAGTTTGAGTCTTGATTTTAAAATCTCATTTTGCTTTACCGTAGTAGGTCTTAGCAAATCGATATAGATAAAATTATTTCCTATGTCAGAAATAATAAATATATGTTTATAAGAGGAAATAAATAAAGAAGTACAAAATTACTGCTTTAGACAGCCGCAATGACTACAGACATTAATACTATGGCCACAGACAAAACTACTACGGCCATAGGCATAAATACTACGGCCACAGACATAACCCAACTCCACTACTTAAAATTAATAGAGATGTCATAAGATAGAAAAATGGCCAATGAACACCAATGGTTGTGTCGGATCTTACCTTCCGGTTCACATCATAAAAATGAGGACAGATAATTCTGATTGTAACGGGGTGTTTCGTTAAATGAAATTAACACTAATAGATTTTAATTAATGAATTATCTAAAAGGTACTTCACATCGTAATATTCTAAAAACTTATCAATTGAAAGATATAGACCATTACATCTTCTATCTTCGCGTTTCAGTCAGCGCTGGACGCGTGCAAAGTGAAAGACAGATAAGACTTTTAGTACATGTTTTGTCACGGGGCACTGCGACTTGTACTGTTTCAGTACAAGTCCACTTCACACTGCTTCAGATGTGAGT